>NW_017307456.1:83933-95624 GCF_000935625.1 Nanorana parkeri | reverse complement strand
TTATGAAAATGTTAGTTATGTAAGAGAGATTTTTTTGCATCACAGTTGCTTTTTTTCTCAGGGACAGCGGCAGCAGAGTCGGAAATGTAATTTATTCTTTGCAGGAAACTGTTTTGTTTCCACAGATTTTTGCAGCAGAGTCAGTTTATTGGCAGTTACTGTTTAGCCATCAAGTCAGTCAAACCCCAGAAAATAAAACTGAGCTATAAAGGGGCACAGAAGAGGGTTTTCTGTTTAGTAAATGTAATAGAGAGCACCTTGGGCTGCCTGCTCTTAAAGTGACAGTAAACTCCGGAGTTTAATCTCAAAATTACATACAAGTACCTGAAATATGAACAACAATGCATCTTATTTGTGTATCACTCGGCTGTAAGTCCTGAAATTATCTCTGAGTTGGTGCTGACACTGTCCTTCCTTCTGGAGCGGTGGCTACTTTTGTACCCCATGGTCCCTGTGTGTGTTGTAAAGTAGTCACCGCTAAGCTCCGCTCCCGGAATGGACTACAATCTCACGTTTAGTTTACCAATTTGTATTGAGATTGTAGTCCATCCCGGGAGCGAGCTTGGAGCGGTGACTACTTTACAACACACATAGGGACCAAAACAAAATGCACACAAAAAATAAACTACATGCAGAATTTCCGACAGCATTGTACGTTGTCACATGTTGTGATGCAATGCTGGTCCATCGGCATGTAATTTCTCTATATGTTCCACTTGAGCTTAGGTAAAGATATTTGTTTATTAATAATTATGATTGTCACCTTCTTTTTTGGTTGATGTAGATCACTTCCCATTCATTCATAACTGAGGATACAGTAACCATACACTGTCCTTAATTATCTACAAACACTCAGCGATCACTGATCACCGACTTCTTGTACCCGCTCTCCATCATGACAGCTGTCACATGAGGTTGAGCGAGTAGTGCGGGAGGAGAGCTCAGCCTCCTGTTACAGTGCGGGCTGTCTCCGCCCGAACACCGCTCTGCTGGACTGTGATAGGAGGCTATGCGGTGTGGGAGTAGACGCCCGGCCGCTCACAGCGCTCTCCTCCCCGCTGGGACACAGAGCAGCGACCACATCACTGATCACTGACTCCTTGTACCCGCTCTCCTCTCTGACATGCTGTCACAGGAGGCTGAGTGAGCGGTGCGGGAGGAGAGCTCAGCCTCCTGTGACAGCGCGGGCTGTCTCCGCCCACACACCGCTTTGCCGGATTGTGATAGGAGGCTGAGCGGTGTGGGAGTAGACGCCGGCCGCTCACAGCGCTCTCCTCCCGCAGCGCTCGGCCGGCTGTCACAGTTTCTCTCCTCTGGGACACAGAGCAGCCACCAGCGGGGGAGGAAAGAAAGCAGGGATGCCCCGCTGTATCTGCAGCAAAATGGCACTTTCGGCCGATATGTTTTCTTTCCTCAATTTTTTTTTGTTATAATCAGTTGTAAGATCATTATCACCCAATTGTGTAGTAACCTCAAATATTGTAAAGGTCCAAATACAACAAATATGCCATTGTTAAAGTCAAGGTTCCTCGGTCTCCTAGGATTGCGTTATCTGGCCTTGCCATCCTAATTAACACCGGAACTGATAGGCAAGCATTTGCATATAGAGTGATTTTTGATTAGAACTCGTGCGATATTTTATAGAAGCTCCCATTTCATTAATAGTCTTCTAATATAATACACAAGCGCAATGTAGTCGGTCATTTTGAGGTAATCGAGTTAACAAGCAGGTGTGATTAATTTCCAATAACAGCTGGTTTTGGCCCAGCGCTTTATTTCATCTTGTTTATTCTTTTGCGGTTTTCAAGCTCCTTGTTAAAGTTTTGGAGTTATAATAACATTTTGTGTAATGATTTCAATAAAGTTTCAGGTCCCTGATAAAAAAAGTTTCATTTTTTTTTTTCATGTTCCTTTCTGGCATTTATTTTCAGTGCCTAATAAAGCGATGGGATGAGCGTTGGAGGAAAATCATGAGCTGCGGCCCATAACGCATTATTGTTCTTTTTTTTTTTAACTTTCATTCCATAATGAGCAGTAGAAAAATGAAACGATTAAATTAAAAGGCCCGCTAGAGTGAAAAATATTGTATTCTGTAACTGCTTTTGGTAAATATCCATATTGATAAATGCTATGGGTTATAGGTATTAAAGGAGAACTTGCAGCTGGGCGGATCCCGACGTCCAGGTCGGGATCCGCTCCGACTGTGGCGTCTCAGTATATAGAGAGCTGTAGCTCGCGGTATACTGAGCTTAGGGTAACGGGAGGACGCTAGTTTGTGTCCTCCCGCTACCCTCAGAAGAACTATGGGGAAAAACACTGACCCCATAGTTCTCCTTTAACTAGAGGTGCACCGAAATGGAAATTTTAAAATCCAAAACGAAACCGAAATAAAAAAAATTGTCAGGCCGAAACCGAAACCAAAAATTGAATATGTTTTGCATTTTAATTTTTTCATACTACCCGCCATGTTCGTTGATCGTCTATTGAACCAAACTTTGCCGGTTCACTCATCTTCTATTCTTTGCCACCTTTGTCCTATTGGGAAAATTCCCAGTTACTTCCTGTCCTATATGCACAACAGAGGTCAGTGAGAGGACATCTCTCCAATGTGAGGGGAAATGATAGGGGCTACTGGCCCCCCACTGAAAATAGTCTCAACTGTGATATTTATATATTAATAGGGGGCGTTATTTACATATGAATAAGCCACCACTCATTCTCCCCCAAAAGTGTTCGTGCTTCGCTCGAGTATTCGGGTTTCGCATGAGGAAAAGGTGGCAACCCTAGAGATACGGTACATTTTGGCTCCGACATTGTCTAGCATTCCACTCAGCATCCTGACATCACTGGTTGCCAGGAGCTGGGCAGGACGCAAGCCAGAACGTCACAGGTTGCTAACAACTCTTGCCAACCTGGGACATTCTGGCTGGAAAGGGGGCAGCGGGCACACCTGCCGTCCCCCCAACATCACACACGGCAGGCCTCAGTCTGCCTTATTATAGGGATGGCCCTGCATGCCATGCACCACATGCTGGGTGCACATGTGTGGTGCATTGCCATTTGTTCTGAATGGTACCCCAAGCACCTCCCAGCAGTCGTGTATCGCACTGGAACAAATTGTATCACATACTGAAAAAAAAAATAGTGCATGCATCATTTTTTTATGCCACATGGCACCACAACACATGTTGCAGCTCAGCTAAAGGCATGACCGCCAAGGCATGCATTGGGGTGCCAGCAGGGGGCATAACTAGAAATCACAGGGCCCCATAGCATGCTAGATCATGCAGAGCATCTCTACCTGGGATCCCACATATACAAGAGACCCTGCACAGCCCACCTCAAAGTGACACTGCAGAACCCACCTGAGACCCCACAGCCAACCATAGGCCCCACACAGCCCACCTGAGACCCTGCATGGTCCACCTGAGACCCCTCACAGGCCACAGGAGAGTGACCCCGTAGAGCCCACCGTAGACTTTATATGGTGGGCTCTGCGGGGTCTCAGGTGGGCTGGGCGGGGGACCCTTTCCCTGCACTCCTCTTACCTGTCCTCTTACCTGTCAGCCCTGAGCTGTCCTGGTCTCCTCCACCACCGCTGCTGGGCTCCAACCTCCTCCACCACCACACTGGACAGGTACAGGCACTGCTGAGCCCCTGTCTCCTCCTCCACCGCTGCTGCCAGGCCCCTGTCTCCTCCTCCACCGCTGCTGCCAGGCCCCTGTCTCCTCCTCCACCGCTGCTGCCAGGCCCCTGTCTCCTCCTCCACCGCTGCTGCCAGGCCCCTGTCTCCTCCTCCTCCACCGCCGCCGGGCCCCCCTCTGCCCTGGGCCCCATAGAGACTGCTATGGTTGCTATGGGGGTAGTTACGCCACTGGTTGCCAGTCAGATTGAATGGCAATACAACATACCAGCACGCCCATTGCGTCGTAGCTTCCTTCTGAAAAAAGTGTCAGTGCTACAAGCGATATAGAGCAATGTTTTTGTTTTTTGCTGCAGAGATGTGATGATTTAGCTTCTCGTAGATGATACTAAATATACACCACGAATATCATTCATACAATTAGTAGCAAAGCTTGTAATTTTGTCATTTGAAGAGATCTTTACTCATGTACACGTAGGAAGCAGACGATTTACAAGCTCGCTGGAATGAGAGTGTTTGTGCCACGAGCGAGTAGATTATGTAGGAGGAGAGATTATCGCTCGGTCCCACGCCAGCTTTCACGCCAGGAATTCTTCTCCCCAGCGATGCATCTGAAAGCGGCTCAACGAGGAGTGAAGAGACACTGATCAAGAAGACTTCAAACGGCAAAATCTACCTATAGAGCTAATTAAGGGGAGCCTGGCGCTTGGCTGCAACCGCTCTCCTGCAGCATTTCACATGACATATGACTATGGATGACAGGACCTGAAGTGTGCCATGGTCCGGGTGGACAGTAATGCCAATAAGGGGGCATACTCTGATAGAGTGAGAGAGTGAAATCCCGACTGTGAAACCCAAGGGACAAAAGGGAGGGTTGCTCAGAAGACCTACCGTCCCAAGCAGTCTGACCGGCGCTGCTGAAGAGGGGTAAGGAGGCGCAGGCTCCTCCCACAAATTCAGGCTAATCTATTAGCCTTCCAACATATATATATATATCTGTATCAGGGGCATCCCGAGGCTGGGTGACACCCGGAGCGGTTACCGAGTGTCACCCCGCCAACTTGCCACTGAGCATGTGCGTGACGTCACCACGCACGTGCGCGATGATGTCATCGCGCACGCGTGGCACTCTTCTGGTACCTGCCGGCGGCCATCTTGGTGATGGACGCCGGCAGAGAGAGGAGGGGACAGTCACCCGGCGGGATAAGGTATCCCCCCGGGTCCCCTCCTCTCTCTCCTGATACTGTCGGGCGTTCGGTCCATGACCGAGCGCCCGACTTTTCAGAGGGGGGGGACACCAAAATGACTGTGAGTCATTTTGGTGTCACCCCTCCAACGGTGTCAACAAGGTGCGGGCCGCACCCCCTGCCCCCCCCTTGTGATGCCACTGATCTGTATAGTTATTATTCGAGATTTATATAGAGCCAACAGTGTGCGCAGCGCTTTACAAAATAGAGGGAGACAGTATAGTTACAATACAATTTCAATACAGGAGAGTTAGGAGGGCCCTGCTCATGAGAGCTTACAACCTGCTAGGAGGGGCAGATGATACAAGAGATAATAATTGTGTGGGATGATTTAATGGAAGGATTGGAAGTACAGTTATTATATTGAGGTGGGATAGGCTTCCCTGAAGAAATGAGTTTTCAAGGTCCGTCTGAAGGTGGACAGAGTAGGAGATAAGGGGACAGATTGGGGTAGGTAGTTCCAGCAGATGGGAGACACTCTGGAGAAGTCCTGGAGGTGAGAATGCGAGGAATTGACAAGAGAGCTGGAGAGCAGGAGGTCTTGGTAGGAGCGCAGAGGGCGGTTTGGGTGATATTTTGAGATGAGGTTGGAGATGAAGTCAGGGACGGAGTTGTAGATTGCTTTGTATGTTATTGTTAGTATTTTGAATTTTATTTATTGGAGATGTGGGAGCCAGTGGAGGGATTGGGTGGGGGGGTGGAGGGTGTCTCAGTTGGTAAGGTGGATGAGTCTGGCAGCAGCGTTCATGATAGACTCAAGGGGGAGGAGCCTGTTTAGTGGTAGACCAACAAGGAGGGAGTTACAGTAGTTGAGGCCAGGTGTTACAAGAGAGTGAATTAGAAGCTTTGCGGTGTCATTTGTTACAAAGGGACGCAGTTTGGAAATGTTGCGGAGGTTGACCCGGCAAGATTTAGATGATTGGATGTGGGGCTGAAAGGAGAGCTCAGAATCAAGAATTACACTGAGCGCCCTGGCTTCATGGAAGGGGTTGAGGGGGCTGTTGATTGTGATGGAGAATTCCGGGGAGGGGACACAGAGAGGAGGAAATATGATATGCTCAGTTTTGGACAGATTGAGTTTGAGGAAGTGGTGTGACATCCATGTTAATATGTCAGTGAGTAGGTTAGTGATGTGTGAGGAGATAGAAGGGGTGAGCCGAGGAGTTGAGAGATAGATTTAAAGTGACATTAAACCCTCAGATTTTTTTACATAAACCAATACTGTAATGTGCGCCTTACTGTAATCCATGGTAGTTTCCCTTCTCTTTGCTGCTCTTCCTTTTAAATCCTCATGTCTTCTCATGCGGGGGGAGAACTTCCCTTTGCAGCTGAGTGCCTCTTCCTGTAGTGCTGGCTCAGGTTGCAAACCTACACACAGACACCATGTATCCATTTCAGAGACAAGGCAGTCTGCTGCAAAACAGAAGATCTCCCCCAGCATGAAAACAAATACAGATTTAAAAGGAAGAGCAGCAAAGAGAAGGGAAACTGCCATGGATTACAGTAAGGCGCACATTACAGTATTGTTTTATGTTAAAAAATCTGAGGGTTTAATGTCACTTTAAGTGTCATCAGCATAAAGATAGTATTGGAAGCCATGGGAGGTTATCAACTGACCCAGGGAGGAGGTATAGATGGAGAACAGAAAGGGCCCAAGGGCCGAGCCTTGAGGAACCCCCATGGAAAGAGGAAGAGGAGAGGAGGAGGTAGAATTGTAGGTGACACTGAAGGTGTGCTGGGATAGGTAAGGAGGTGAACCATGAGAGAGCAGAGTCTTGGAGGCCAAAGGATTGGAGTTTATTGAGGAGGAGCGGGTGGTCAACTGTGACAAAAGAAGCAGAAAGTTCCAAAAGTATGAGTACAGAGTAGTGGCCATTAGTTTTAGCAGTTAGTAGATCGTTAGTAGACATGTGCGATTCGTTTAGTTCCGAATCGAAATTCGAACGAATTTTCGGAAATTCGGACATTCGGATGTATCCGAATTCCGAATTACAGACATAACGAATGCAAACGAATCCGAATTTCCATTTCCGAAATTCGGTAGCGTTAGTACGAATGTTCGTTTCGTTTTCTGTTCTTATTCGTTTCGTTCGTTGGAGCAAAGTGACATTAGAGAAGGAGAAAAATATTTTTCCCCCCTCAAATGTCACTTTTGCTGCAAACGAACGAAACGAATAAGAAACGAATAAGAAACGAATACGAACAGAAAACGAAACGAACGTTCGTACTAACGCTACCGAATTTCGTCCGAATCCGAATTCCGAATCCAAATTGACTTTCACATCCGAATCCTGAAAAACGAAATAACACAAATCCGAATTTAAAACGAAACGAAACTAAACAATTTTTTTGGCAGTGCACATGTCTAATCGTTAGTAAGCTTTAGAAGGGCACTTTCTTTTTTCCTTTTGGACGCACTGAATGATAATAATTAAAGGGTTTGAAAAGAAAGATGTGACTAGTGCTGCGATTGTAACAAGAAATCCCGAGTGCGACAGACAAGGAATGCCAATATTTGATGCAATACAGGTGCGCAGTAGCGCAGCAAGAGGATGGTGGTGCAAGACAGTTACACATTCTACTACCGTGTTTCCCCGAAAATAAGACACTGTCTTGTGATTTTTTGGGCTCAAAAAAACACACTAGGTCTTATTTTCGGGGGAGGTCTTATTATTATTTTTTTATGTATAACAATCCAAAGTTAATGCAAATCCAAATCCAAGAGCAATTTGGCAACCAGAATGAGCGAAGCGCGCTTTCACTATGGATTCCTCACAGGTGGAGGAGTGCGTTTGGTATCACTCCGCCTGTGACAGGAGCCGGCGCTATAGAGGAGGCATCGGCTTATACGGCTCTGCTCCCTCCGCTGACGCCGCTGACGCCTCGCTTCCTCCAGCGCCGGCTTCGTTGGCACCGCTGATTCTCTCCCGCGGCTCTTCAAGTTCCCCCTTATGCCACCACCGGCCGTGGGAATGGTCACAACTAGGTCTTATTTTCAGGGGGAGAGGTCTTATATTTTAGCAATTCCCAAAAATAGTACTAGGTCTTAATTTCGGGGTAGGTCTTATTTTTGGGGAAACAGGGTATGTATCAAATATCTGTATAACATTAAAGTTTATTTGGCATTCAACGCACCCGAATGACATGCCATGTGCAGCAATTCGCATTCCGTAACAACCTCCAACTAATGTCTCTGTATTCCTCCCGGTATCAGGAATGGGGGGAGGGGGGGAGGGGGGGGTCTCCTTTTTTTTACTTCCTCCTCCATTTACAGTATATTGCTATTCCCAGCACTCGGCATTCTCATACACTCTATTAGCCGCTGAGTTTAATCCTTTGCTTATACAACCATATTACTCTGTATGTTGGTGGATTAATCTCTATAGATCCTCCAATATGCAGCATGCAAGCTCAGCGGTACCATCTGTGAATGCGTGATACCTTCTTATGTACTTTAGGCCTCTTTCAGATGGGCGGAAAGCTTTGCTGTTCAATGAGAAACTTGCAAACTTTCAACAAAACGCACAGAAATGCTTGAAACGCGTATTTCCAGGTTTTTTTCCCATGGAGGTCTATGCGACCAAAAAGCACTGTAATCAGCCAAAAAGTAGCTCGTGTACCATATCCAGCGACAAGCGTTTTTTCTGCTTGCGGCAAAATGCTCAGGTGTGATCAGGAGGGACATAGAGTGTGATACAAAGTAGATTGGGAAAGGGATGGAAGCTCTGTCAGAGCATTATTACTATCTGAGTCTTCCGGTTCTGATGACAACTGCTCCCGTCTTGTCTTATCCTGCAATCACAGGTTGTCACAGAGACAGGAAGTGAGGTGATATCTACCCTACAGGGTCACAGGCAGCAGCAAACTTGATGGATGTATTTATTCTTCTGAAGTCTATTCAATAAAAACATTGGAGTTGAACATTAGTCATTAGTAGATAGATAGATAGATAGATAGATAGATAGATAGATAGATAGATAGATAGATAGATATTTTGGCGGCTCCATTGAAGTTTACACTCCAGCACTACGTCTGAGTATTTCTCGGCTGATGATCACAGGCCGCATTGTGGATGATGAATCTGTGAAGTATTTGCACCCCGGAGGGGCTCCTGACATCCTCCGCTATCAGCGACCTTTACTTCTCATACAACTTTTGATTAGATGACATTTATTCTGATAAATAAACTCTACAAAATATCGCCGAGCGTCATTTGCTAAATTGCCGATCCTGCCGGGGGTCACGGGGCGGAATGGAGCCGTGTGTAGATGTTTCTTAGGAAGGGAGAGGCGACGCTCACATCGTGTGTTGATTGGTCGTATAATTCTATGACAATCGTAGATAAAACACTTTCCACCGATCCCTGTACACATTGTTTGCATTTTATATTCTGCCCGTGATAGAATTGTTTACTAGACATGTGTAAGCTGCGGAAAAATTTGGTTCGTTATTTCGTGATAGGATCCGAAATTCAATTCAGTTCGGGGGTTTCGGATTCAAACGAAATCCGAATTTTAGTTAGTTTTCGGATGAGTTTACGATTATTCGTTATATAGAGATAGAGATATTAATACCAAAGGTGCACCAAAATAGAAATTTGAAAACCGAAATAAAAAAAATTGTCAGGCCGAAACCGAAAATATTTTTTTTTTGTTTTTTTTTATATTTTCTTTTTATTAATTTTTTATAAACTTTTAATTTTTTTTATATTTATTTATTTTTATTAATTCATTTTTTATTAAATATTTTTTATGTTTTACTTTACTTTTAGGGGCTTTGGGGGAAATATTGGGGGTCCAAAACAAACCCCTGATATTTCCCTTTTAAAATAGAAAAAGAGATTGAGGACATAGAGTCCTCAATCTCTTCTTCTGTGTCCCCTATTATCAATGAACAGGAATCCTCTATACTGAGTGTTCCTGTTCATTGATAACATGAGGAGAGAGTATGCTTACTATAACCACTATCATGAATGAACAGGAAGTGATGTAGAGGTGATGTAGATCACTTCCCATTCATTCATAATTGAGGATATAGTAACTATACTCCTCAAACAGTCAGCGACACGCTGTCACAAGAGGCGGGGCGGGGAGGTGTGGGAGGAGAGCTCAGCCTCCTGTGACAGCGCGGACTGTCTCCGCCCACACACCGCTCTGCCGGACTGTGATAGGCGGCTTAGAGTTGTGGGAGGAGAGACGCCGGCCGCTCACAGCGCTCTCCTCCCGCAGCGCTCGGCCGGCTGTCACTTCCTCTCTTCCCTGCTGGGACACAGAGCAGCGCCCAGCGGGGAGGAAAGAAACCTGGGATGCGCCGATGTATCGTCAGGAAAATGGCACTTTCGGCATATGTTTCGTCGGCCGATATGTATCGGTGCATCCCTAATTAATACTAAAGCTGACTCTCCCATACCTGAATGGCATTCGGGAGTCCGAACTTCCGAATACCATTCGTGAGCTCCAGAAAGCAATACAGCCAGTAACGCCACTGGTTGCCAGGAGCTGAGCGTCTGCCTCATCTTCCCGCCCAGCTCCGATTCTGACTTGATGCCACTGGTTTGTCAGGAGCTGAGCGGGACGCCAACCGGAGCACGCCATATTGCTAAAAGCTGCGCAGGTAGATGTGTATGGCCCTTACACATCTCCTCGCCTGACTCTTAGGAACCTGGGACACTCTCGCCAGAAAGGGGGCAAAAGTCAAACTGCAAACATGCCGCTCTGCCTGCTGCCCCCCCACCCCCACATGACCCAAAGAGATGCCAGCTGAGGCAACAGCCTCATTATAGGGATGGCCCTGATCAAATGACAGGCTTGGGGCAAGTCCTGGACCAGTTTCCTTTGCTAACTTGCATTGTAGCCTGCTAAGAGTGCATGGCTATGCTGTCTGGCAGGAGGGACCTGGATCACCGAACTGACTGAGCAGTTACAAATCATTCAGCAGATCAAACAGTTCCCATATATGTATGCTGGCTGTGAATTGGCTGTTTGCCTGGAGGCCAGCTTGAAATGTTTTTTTTTTATCCTTTTGAATAATGTAAGGCCGCCCAAGACTAAACACATGCCCGAGAATTACCATTTCCTCCGTGCTTCCTGATACGGAGCTGCAAAACTTTTGTTTGCGTGACATAAAACACTGCGGCGTGGCGGGGAGCGTTCGGCACAGACTGACAAGATGAATTGATTAGAGTACAGTATGGAGCTGCGGGATAGCTGGTGGAGAACAAGATTGCATCGATCTCCATAGCGGTATTGGTTTCATGGGGAGTTTACAACGGCTCGGGCCTAGCTGAGAAATACGCTCACGTCGTCTATCTGCAGATCATAGTCTGCGCTTACAGAAAAATCACTTCAGCCGGCAATTAATTAAACTGAGCAATCAAAGACGTCTGAAGGAATGCAAAGAGCGATGAAATATAATGTCCGGATATAGAAAAGAAAGGAAAGAGACGATTTAGTTTTTCTTACATTTAAAGGACGCACATAAAATAGAGAGAAATAGCAGAAACACGTTTTATATTTTACCAGCGCAGTCTCCATGGTTCCCCAATGACAGGTTTCTTCAAGGAAGCCTATGCAGAGCTAGCGTTGTGGCAACACTCCCATTACTGCAATGCACCATGCATGCACTAGTGCTCTGCCAACCCAACATCCCTTTTGGGGGACAAGATGACAAGATGTGCAGATGAGGCCCTTGACATCATTAATATGGGGAAAAACTGATTTTGCAAGGAATCCTCCCGATATTGAGGGCATGTTGCCAGGTATGGTTCAAAGGGGGGTGGGGTGTGTGTGTGTGTGTGGGGGG
>NW_017307456.1:35273-83907 GCF_000935625.1 Nanorana parkeri | reverse complement strand
CCCCTTTTCCTGGCCAGCCAGGCTGCATGCCTGGATAAGGGTATTTTTATAAATCCTAGGGAAACCCCGTGCCATTTCTTTAATATTACATTTTGTGTGGGGTACCTCTAACAATTCATGAAAGACCCTTATGCAGCCTGAATACAGCTCGCGGTATACTGAGACTGCCGCAGCCGGAACGGATCCCGACATTGCTGTAGAGATCCACCCAGCTGCGAGATTGACAGCTGGCTCTGCCTGTCCGGAGGCAGAGCCAGCTGTGCCCGCACCCTCCCCCGTCCGTTCCGCCAGTCAGGAGGATCGGACAGGGGAGGGGGAAACCCTGCAGGGAGCCGTGAGTGACAGTCACAGCTCTCTGCAGGGACAGGATCGAGAAGTGAGCGAGCGACGGTATGTGTTCGCTGACTTTCCGATCTACTGAGCCGACCTGTGACAGTTTCATTGTCACAGGTCGGCTCAGATTATGAGGCTGAGTGAAAATCACTCGCCTCATAATTCTCCTTTAAGTCTGGGGTCCTTTTTGGTAGGAGAGCAGCAACACCCAGGCAATTGTTGGACACCTACAGTAAAAGATCCCAACACCTCTCATCCATTTGTACTACTTTCTTCAAATAATGGCTTGTAACCTAGCCCTTAAAGGGGTTAGAAATAATTAAGGTTTGGCTTCAATGGAGTATGGCACTATGTTCACACCGACACTCATGGACAGAATGGACTCGAGTCTCAGGGTCTTTTGGGGTATTTATTTTCAAAGGTCAACATGAGAGAGGATTTGGGGTCTGTAGGATGCCCTAGTGGATTCTTCTGAGGACAGCTTTCTCCCTTAGCAACCGCTAAGGCCAATAGTACTGTGATCCGGTCCAAAGGACCAATAGTATTAGCATCTAGAACAGATATCTGAAATAGGGTGAGAGATCTCCCTTGTGGGTCCCAGACGGACGCTCTCACCAGCTCCTCTGCGGTACCCCTCAACAAGAAGACTCTACCTCCGACCCAGCTTCCATCAGGTATTTTCCTCAGCAACAGTATCTGGAATCTCTGTGCCCTCAGCATCTGCAACTGCCAAGGAGCACTCCAGGTTAGTAGTAGTATCCTCTTAGAACAAGGCCCCCAACACCTGCCACGTGTATGAGGCCCAAGCAAAGTTCCTATTAGTTCCTATGGCGTCCTAGGCCTCCAGGCCCCAAGCACCTGCCATGTGCTGAGGCCCAGGCCCTTTCCATCTGCATCACAGAGAACTCTTAGGGTGAGGCCCCAGGAGGGGAAGAGACCTCTGCACAGTGTCCCCAGACCTTTTATTACCTACCCTCAACCATGCCTCTGAGTCATCCTACTCAGGGATTGGCTAGGGTCAGGTGCACAGTCATAATCTGAGGATGGATCCTCCCTCACTGTATGCCAAGGCTCCATTTTCCTCAGCAACAGGAGAAGCAATCAATCCAGCAGATTCAGGGACACCTATAGAATGCAGAGCTCTGTATAATCAGTATCTAGGCTGGTTACAGTCCAGGTATTTCTAAATTGAATAGCGACATTTTAGAGGGCGCTACAGTGACGTTGCCAAATTCCAAGAGAAATATAAATGCTGGTTGGAATTCTCCCATAGAGCAAACTCAAACCTAGAATTTTGAGCTGCTGGTGTTCTATCGAAAGCTCCAACTCATCGAGATCTCCAACTACCTCACTTCCGGTGCTCAGAAAGACTGGAGCTCCGCACAGTCGCGGTGCGCATGCGCGCATAGCGTTTTCAGGATACTCGTCAAGTTTGCCACCTGCTAAATACTGTTAACTGCTTGAAGACCAGGTGTTTAGATCCCCTACCTGGCCAGGCCATTTTTCAGTGTTCAGCGCTGCAGTACTTTGACTGACATTTATTCCGTCACGCAACGCTGTACTGAAATTAATTTTATACCATTTTTTGGGGACAGATAGAGCTTTCTTTTGGTGGTATTTAATCACCACTGCGGGTTTTATTTTTTACTATATTCAGGAGAAGTTACTGAAAATTTTGAGAAAAAAAAGGTTTTTTTTACATTATGCTATAAAACAACTAATATTACCCACTTTTTTGGTAAAATATAAAAGACGGGGTCACGTCGGGTAAATAGACACCAAACATGTCAAGCGTAAAAATTGCGCGCACTCGCAAAATCGCAAAAAACTAGCATACCCAAAATTGGCCATAGGCGACGCTTTAAAAGCTTTTACCGCTCATCAGTTTAGTGTTATCAGTGATTGATGGCCCTAGAACTATTGCTCTCATTCCGACGTTCGCGGCGATATGTAACATGTGCGGCGTAATGGGTGCAATCGTCGTTTTCGCAGGTATGCGCACCTGACGCATGTTTACATGCGTGTATGTAGGGGTGGGGACTTTAAAAAAAAAATTGTTTTTTTTTATTCTTTTTTGTGTAACTTTAAAAAAATTGGGGGGGAAACTTTAAATTTTTGTACTATTTTTTTTTTTCCCTTAACTTTATTGCTATCACAGAGGGGGCTGAGAAACCCCCTTATGTGATAGCAAAAGAGGTGACAGGTCCTCTTTATGGAGACATCAGGGGGTCTCCAAGACCCCTAATGTCACCTAGGACCCCCCTGAAGAAGCTGATGAAGCAGAGATCTGCTTCATCAGCTTCTCTCCAGCATCTGAAGCTGGAGAGTGACACAAGAATGCGGAAGTGATGTAATATACAACACTTCCGCATTCTGACAGCGGAGAGGGGACCGGAGGGAGCTCGTGTACCGAGCTCCCTCTGATCCCCTGTGACAGAGGCACTATGCTGGTCCCGGGCTCACACCGGAGCCCGGGACCAGCTTGACAGCGGGAGGGGGAGAGCCGCGGAGGGGGGGCGCACGTCTCGGGGCTTCATACAAGCGATCTGCCGGCTCTATAGCCGGCGGATCGCTTGTATATTAACGGGCATCGCTGCCTCTTTGCAAATAGCGGGGATTTCCCGCTCGCGCCACCGCGCGGCGCGCCCGAGTGGGCGGATGCAACAGGACGTGTATACACGCCCAGTTACATCCAAGAAGCTCCCGGCAGGCCGTGTATACACAGCGGCTGGCCGGGAGGTAGTTAAAGTGCAGCTGTGCAGAAGCTCCGTCAGTCTTGGTCTTTTCCAGTCTGACGCCGCCTGGTTGAAATCTCCAACTTGCGAGTACCCGGCAGTGAGGTAGTTGGAGATTTCGATGAGTTAGTGCTTTTGATAGAACACCGGTAATCATAGAATATTCAGAGATCACACGACCTGCAAAGCTAACAAAATACAGCTACGCTTGTAAAACAAAACACTGACACCTAATTTTGTTGCAAATTTTTTTTTTTTGAGTAACAATTGGCTTTGTGCTTATAACAACAAGACGCGTGTAAGCGTTTACCGCTAAATAGCAAACAAATAAAAGTTAATTTACCATTCTAGAAGTCTGCGCCAGCTAAGCTGTTAGTAACAGGTTTCCAGAAGCTTCAACCGAAACATTCTAATAGAAATAATGCTGTGAAGTTTTTCCAGTAAACAGCTCTGACACTGTCTGTGCTCATGTCATACCAAAAAGCGTGATGCCGGGCGCATTGACCTAAGTAAGGTTGAGGGGACTTTTTGGAGGGCACAAGAACAAGTCCGGGATAGTTGAGAGGAGCGTCTGTAACCCTCAGAAGTAATTTAAATCCCATTGCAACTTACAACAAAACAAATTACAAACATCAACAAACACCCTAATTTAACTCTCCCCCCATGGCGCCGACAGGGCCGGATTTACTCTCTGCTGCCCCAAGGCCCCCCCTATCTGCCAACCATCACCCCCCCCCTGGAGAGTGGCAGACCTGCAGGCTGCATACAAGTGATCTTGGCGACATTTTTTTTAATGTACAATAATCGAAAGTTAACGCAAATTCATATTAAATAATCCAAAATGGCAAAGTTAAGAATAGGGCGATCAGGGCAATCAGGGGTGCCATACGTTTCCAAAAGCAATTTGGTAACCAATCGCTGGCCAGAATGAGTGAAACGCACTTTCACTATCGATTCCTCACAGGCGGAGTGCATTTGGTATGACTCCGCCAGTGACCGGAGCCGGCGTTATAGAGGAAACATCGGGCTATGCGGCTCTGCTCCCTCCGCTGCCGCCTCACTTCCTCTAGCACTGGCTTCGTTGGCACCGCTGATTCTCTCCCGCGGCTCTTCAAGTTCCCCCTTATGCCACCATCGACCCTGGGAATGGTCACAACTAGGTCTTATTTTCGGGGTAGGTCTTATATTTTAAGAATACCCCAAAATAGTACTAGGTCTTATTTTCGGGGAAACAGGGTAATGGCCAAAATACTGGCAACAAAGAAGATTTGTTTTCTGCATTATTCATGTCCTAGCGGATTTCTGTAATATAAGACCTACCACCGAACTAGGTCTTATTTTCGGGGTAGGTCTTATATTACAGAAATCCCTGAAGATAGTGCTAGGTCTTACTTTCGGGGTAGGTCTTACTTTCGGGGAAACACGGTATATATTTGTTCCTGTTCAAATGTGCTGTCATGTAATACTACATTATGACCACAAGATGGAGCTGAGGAGCATAGGAAATTAACACTTTTTTTCTTATGCTCCTCAGCTCCATCTAGTGGCCATAATGTATGACAATGACAAAATGTTTGTTTTTGGTATTATTCGCCAATAATGACTGTTCACAGATATTCACAGGGTGAAGGGTCCCACAAATTGTTTATAAATAGAACCTTAATTTCACTCATTTCTAGTCAGTATAACACCAAGGAAAAAAAAAATAGGTTTACAAAGCTAAAGCTAATGAGAGCTGGGGATGCCTGAAATTATGCCTGAAGCTCCATGTAGACTTCTGAGAAAACAGCGAGACAATTACATGATCAAGGGGATGAAAATGACACAAGCAGTTTCTGCTGACATGTTACTTTTGCAGTATTGCACCATACAGGTGTGACACCTTATGTGCAGGTTTAAGACCTTAGAAGCCGATATTGCCCCCTGTAGTAGAAATGACTTCTTGTAAGTGTTTTGCATAGCAGCCCACCACACTCTACTCATCATCATCATCATCAACAACAATTTTGGAGCACTTCTCTATGCAAAATTCATCCAGTTGCAAGATGTTGTTTGGATTTACTTCCATGAACTGCCGGTTTCAAGAGACACAAATGAAAGAAGCTTTGGCTCAGCCAGGGTGGTAAAGGAAGTTTACTACTAGGGATGCACCAATATCGGTATTTCGAGTACGAGTACTCTGTATTTTTGTTTTCGGTACTCGCCGATACCAAATACCGAGTAGCAGAAGTCCCATTCAGGAAGTCAGGCGGCGTGTAATGACAAAGGCCCAGTCTGGATACCCGCAAGTTTGAAGTGCCCCACTGAGGTGTTTGAATTCCTTCATCTTGGCCTCTGTTGTGATCGTGACCCGGCTTGTTCCTTACTTCGGCTCTGCTCTGCAGTGGCATCACAAGGGGGGTGCGGCCCACACCCGGGCGTCACCATTGGAGGGGTGACACCAAAATGACTGACAGTCATTTTGGTGTCACCCCCTCTAAAAACGTCCGCATTCTTACAGCGGAGAGGGGACCGGAGGGAGATCGTGCACTGACCTCCCTCTGATCCCCTGTCAGAGAGGCACAATGCTGGTCCCGGGCTCGCACCGGGCCAAGCAGAGCCCAGGATCAGCGTGACAACAGGAGGGGGGCCACAGAGGGAGGGGGAGGACACGAGCAGGCAGCTTATACAAGCGATCTGCTGGCTCTATAGCCGGCGGATCGCTTGTATGTTAACAGGCATCGGTGCCTGTTTTTAAATTGTCGGTATTTCGTGCTTGCGGCGCGTGCAAGTGGGCGTGGCTGAGTGGACGTCTAAAGACGCCCGCTCACATCTAGAGAGCTCCTGGCCGGCCGTTTTTTTTTCACAACGGCCGGCCGGGAGGTAGTTAAACTTACCTGTGTCTTCGCCGGGCGCTCCTGTCCGAAAATGTGAAAATTCTTGGGCGGCCGCAAAGCATCTTGGGGCTGGCGCATGCGCAGTTCACATTTCCGGCCGGGAGACGAGGAGAGACACAAGGTAAGTCTATGGACGTGTGCAGACACCGTGGGACAGGAAGTGCCAGCAAGGACAGAGGAGTCAGCGCTCTGAAGAAGAAGATCGGATCAGGAAACAATAATTTAAGGTTAGTGCTTTAATTAACATTTGGGGGAGGGAAAAAAATCTTTGACTTTAATGTCACTTTAATGAAAGTTTTTTTTTTAAATGCAAATGTATGAAAATCCTCTTCCATCTTGGTGAACATTTACAGGGAAAAGTAAAATAACATTTTGTTAAAATAACCTTAAAGCTTAGGAGTCAGCCTGAAAGCCTTGGCCTCCCCCAGTCATGTTTGCCACAGAAGCTCATGTTGTCATATTTAGCCCAAGCCGTGCCTATGAATAGGGTTAATCAAGTGAATATTCAACAATAGCACAAATTAATCAAGTGGGAATAGCTGGTAATGTGTACAAAGGTGGGACAATTAGAAAATGAACACGTCTGAATGAAATCCCAGCGTAAAGAAATTAGTCAATGCCGAAAAGGACTAATTCAATTACGTCTCGTCTTCCGACTATTTAGAGCACATTGTTTGGGGGTTTTGTAGCGTTTCCGCCGAGATAAAACATTCTTTTTTATCGGCTTCAGCGGTGCGTCGTTTCCATGTAAAATAAAAGCTTTTCAACAAAATGTGATATGAAAGTTTTTATTCTTTGTTTCATACTTTGCAAAATAAAGGTCTCAGATCCCGGGACACTTTTAACATCACCCACCGTCCACCTGAACCATTCCAACGTCACATGCTGGTGCTAACCAGACCCTTGCTGTGACAATAATGAGGTCCAATGAACCTCAAACTGAGTAAAGAAGGGGGAAGTGCGTGTGTGGGGAGGGGGGGGGCTGCATTAAACAATAGCACCTCTATTTTTCCAATATTCATTCAATACAGCGAACAAGTCATAAGATTATCTGTAAAAAATAAGTCAAGGCAACTGGACTTGCTGTATTTTTCTTGAAGACCTTTCACTGGTCATCCAACCAGCGTTCTCAATTCAGAATGACTTGTACAAAAAATTATCTGGGAATAAATATGGTGAATGTCGTTCCAATCCACATAATCTGTTACTCACAACCAGGTGTTGATTGCATTTGCATAATTGGAGTCTAGGAGGTGTTAAAACAGCATTGTATGTGGCAGACAATAGATGTCTCACCCCCCCTCCCCCCACCACCTCTATTTAAGCTTGGCTTCTCCATTGTTACATAAATGGTCTCTTTCACACCTCTTTTGAACCAGTCCTCCTCCCTGTCTAGGATTGCCTACTTGACTGTCTTCAAAGGAGTGACCTTTGTCCTTTAGATGTATGTACACTGCTGAATCCTGACCAGAGGGTTTGGCTCTCCTATCCTGTGCCATAAGCTGGTGTAGCTGCTGTTTTGTTTCAGCGACATACAATTCTGAGCACTCCTCACTGCACTGGATGGCATACACAATGTTGTTCAACTTGTGTTTTGGCGTCGGGTCTTTTGGGTGAACCAGTTGTTCCCTCAGTGTATTGCTGGGTATAAAGCAGACAGGGATGTGATGTTTTTTAAAAACCCTTCTGAGTTTCGGCTACATACGGGATGACCAAATTCTTCTGTTTGTCATGCTTTTCACCCTCTGGTACTCTTGGCATTCTTCCCTCTTCTTTCTGTTTTGACAAAATCCCAGTCTGAATACCCGCAAGTTTTAAGGGCCCCCCTGAGGTGTTTGAAATCCTTCATCTTGGCCTCTGTTCTGGTGAGAATTTTCTCTGCCCGGGGGTGTAGATTCTTGATGACTCCCAGTTTTATGGTCTAGAGGGTGGTGGGAGTCAAATAGCAGGTACTGGTCCGTGTGTGTTTGTTTTCGGTAGACCTCTATTTCCAGCCTCCTTCTCTCTTCTACTGTTAGTAAACAATCCAAGAAAGCCAGTTTGTTGTTTTGCATATCTTCCCGCATAAACTTGATGTTATGATCCACTGAGTTGATAAGGTCAGTGAAAGCCGGTAACTCTTGTTTGTGAAACTTGACCCAAGTGTCGTCCACATTTCTGAACCAATGACTGGGCGTAATTCCCTTGAAGGTGGTCAGGGCCTTGCTTTCTACTTCCTCCATGTACAGGTTCGCCTGGATGATACCTGGATGAATGAGAACCTTCACAGACAAATCATGAGATTGAGAAATTCAGCTTCAGAGTCAAGCAGGCATCAGAAATTCTACTACAACAGCTGAGATAATCACCGAGTGGCCGGATTATTATGACCACCTGACGTTTGTAGGCAGATTAGCTATAATTTGGCGCTGAAGTTGCTAGAGGGCCAGACCATTATAAATAGGGAAGCGGGTTGGTTACCACGACAGTAGAAGTGATTTGTTTCTGAAGATACGGGGAAACAACGCGATGTAACAGCCTTTGAACGTGGGATGATTGTTGGCGCTCGGAGCCATGGAGCGAGTATCAGCAAAACAGCAGAATTGGTTAAATGTTCAAGAGCAGCTGTTGTTAAAGTGTTTAAAGACCGGACTGTCAGCCGAAAATCTGGGTCTGAACGTGCGAATTGTGGCCGTCAGCGACTAGTCAATGTTAGGGCAGAACGGGGGAGGGGCAAGACTGGTACAAGACAACAGAAGGGCGACAGTGCCGTGTCAGATTCCTCGCATCACCTTTCATCATCTCGTGGAGTCACCAGGCGGCCCAACGAAGTATTGATGGGGTGGTCATAATAATCTGGCCACTTAGTGTAGACAAAGGAATGCATAAGCAGTACAGCAGAAAGCTGTACAACTTTTCAGCCCTGTCATGAAAATGTACATCTCTAGACCTCGACTACCCAACAGACTCTAATGTATCCTGACTAGACTTGGGGGTCATAGACCTATAGAGCCAGAGGCTTTTAATTAAGTGCATCGTAAATACACTTATTGCTGGTCATGCTGTTCATGAATAGCTTAGTAGGTACTTAAGTTAGGGGGGGGGGGGGGCACCCACTCACTGCCCCGTTCCCCACAATAAATGCCTTTTTTGATTTACATTACATGGCCCAGGACACAGGACTGGCAGGACAGGGGGCCAAGATGTGGGGCTCTCCCTACATATTCAGGACAGTTGGCATCTATGTTGTTCTCATTTTGCTCACTTCTTTATGAATATCTCAAGAGTAAATGTGAACCTATCACAGCCACTCAGGGCCGGTGCTAGACTATTTTGCACCCTAGGCAAGACCAGCTACTTGCACCCCCCTCCTGTGGCACAACCCCCAATCCCCCGCGCTCGCGGCTCCATTCTCCTGCTGGCTAGCTTCCGCAGGTGACAGGTGAATGTTAGCAGCCGGGAGCAATAGCCAGAATGCTATTGGCTATTTTAATCTGAAATAGCCAATAGCAGACTGGCTATTGAAACTCCATCCACTGAGCAGAGGAGCGGACCTGATAGACAAAATTATCTCTCAGCCCCTCTGCTCAGTGGGTGGGTGGAATAGCCAGCCTGCTATTGGCTTTTGCAATTTGAAATAGATGGGGTGGGGTGGGGGGGGGGGGATGAGTGGTCAAGGCTGCACCCTAGGCAGCAGTGCGCCCTAGGCGGTTGCCTAGTTTGCCTAGTGGCAGCACCGGCCCTGTAGCCACTGTCCTTAAAGTTAAGAAAGAATGAGACAGAGGACTTTCATGTATGTCTTCTGAAAGTCCGAGTTGCTTGGGTGTTAAAGTGGACCTAGCATCAAATATCTGTTTTTATGTTGAGTGCAGCATGATAAAATAATGTAACACTTCCAGGTATGTGTTACCTATCACAGAGATCACATGACTCCCCCTCACAATGCCTTCATCTGCTTTTCTCTCCAGAACGACGGCATTATCTTTGGTAAAGTATCATCCAGGGTGACCATCTACTTCCTGGACTGAGATGGCGACTCAGAGATAACACATTCATATAAAGCCTGGTACCTGTGTATAGATCAGTCCCATGCTGCAGCCTCTTACCTTGTTACAATGTTCTACTATGATAAGGGAGGGGATACTGGGGGCATTCATTTTTCTGCCTGCAGCAAATGGATGACATCACCTCTATCTTTGCAGAATCATTTGTCTGGGATTCAAGGATGGATGAGTGTGACAATGATGTATAATGCTCCCTGTACCACTCTTTCACAATCTGGGCCCGATGAATCCTGGCATTGTCATCTTGGAATATGCCCAATGTGCCATCTGGGAAGAAAAAAATCAATCGATGGATAAACCTGAGCATTCAGTATATTCAGGTAGGTAGCTGACCTCATTTTTTGGACACATGATGTTGCTGAACTTAGACCTGACCAACTGAAGCCACCCCAGATCATAACACTGCTTGAAATACAGGTGGTGGCTTTTTTTCTTGGCCAGACAGAAGAAAGCTGGGCAACACGGGATGTGAAGACAACAAGGCCCGGACTTCCTATGGAAAGTATAACACACGAGGAAATAGCTACAGAGGATTGGAAGATTATTTAACTAATGTACCCTATTTCCCCCGAAAATAAGACCTACCCTGAAAATAAGACCCAGTACTATTTTTGGGAATTGCTTAAATATAAGACCTACCCCGAAAATAAGACCTAGTTGTGACCATTCCCAGGGTCGGTGGCCGGTGGTGGCATAAGGGGGAACTTGAAGAGCCGCGGGAGAGAATCAGCGGTGCCAACGAAGCCGGCGCTAGAGGAAGCGAAGCGGCAGCTGAGGGAGCAGAGCCGCATAAGCCGATGCCTCCTCTATAGCGCCGGCTCCTGTCACAGGCGGAGTGATACCAAATGCTCTCCGCCTGTGAGGAATCGATAGTGAAAGCGCGCTTCGCTCATTCTGGCCAGCGATTGGTTACCAAATTACTCTTGGAAAGGTACAGAAAGGTACATGTAGACTGTTGTACATGAATACGTGCGGATTGTTGTACATAAAAAAATAAATAATAAGACCTACCCAAAAAATAAGACCTAGTGTGTTTTTTTGAGCCAAAAAAAAAATAAGACAGTGTCATATTTTCGGGGAAACACGGTATTAACAAATTTCATTTACTCAGTTGCTTAGGTAACAAATTGCATGGGGAAAAAAAGGAAAAGAGGGTGTAAAATAAATAAATAAATAAATACATGTTATCTTTCAGTGTTACAATGTATAAATATATCAAATTAGATTACAAAAAAGGGTGGCCTTCCACCTGCCGACCATTGGATGCTCTAGACCTTGGCCTATATAGCCTTTCCTTTTCCACTCCTCTGATATGGAGCACCCCCCCAAAGGAGGGGTAGGATGCAGAGACCCTTCATTCCTTGCTGGTACATCTCCGTTATTTACAGATTTGTATCGGACTCTCTTTATTGTCTCATGCCCGCCCTGCACTGGCTGATCTGCTCTGCGCTACCAGAAACTTAATCATAGCCAGCACTGTATATTCTTTCTCTTAATAAAAAAATAAATAAAAAAGGGAATAACTGTAGTACCTGCAATGCAGCATTATGCCGGAACCAGTCTGGGAACCGCTGTCCGGGATGTCGTATCTGGATGTAGCCCTGTGGCAATAAAGGTAATCATATTGATTTTTTTTTTCTGCTACTCGAGCAGTGTTTTTACTTCTGTTTCCAGCTGTTTGGCTGAATCACAAATAACAAGAAGAACTGCATCTGGTTTATCAATTCCGACGAGCATCTTGTTGGGGATTGCCAACGGGCAACATTTCAGGAGTTTATGGCCAGCCCAGTACAAAAATGCTGTATGTTAACCCTTTTAATACCAGAGGCCATTGAAGCCCAGATACCCATACCAGATTAAGCAGCGTCAGAATGGTTCAGTTAACCTGACAACAACTTTGTAACTAATTTGCTTACCTAAATAAAACTTAGTTTATATAAATTTAAAGGAGAACTATGAGGTGAGTGAAAATCACTCAGCCTCATCGTTCGAGCCGAGGTGTGACAATTAATCTGTCACATGTCGGCTCAATAGATCGGGAAGTGAGCGAACACATACCGTCGCTCACTCAATTCCCGATCCTGTCCCTGCAGAGAGCCGTGACTGTCACTCACGGCTCCCTGCAGGGATTCCCCCCTCCCCGCTCCGATCCTCCAGCGCTGACTGGTGGAACGGACGGGGGAGGGGGCGGGTACAGCTGCACGTAAGGCGCACAGGAAATGACACGTCTGCTGCTAGTGGATTGGCCTATATAAACCAGCCTGCCATATCCTTAGTTGCTGGATGATCTTCAGCTTGTTCCCTGTGTATCCTTGCTCCTGCCTTGTTTACTGACTTCCTGTGTTTGACCCGGATTGCCTCTGACGATTCTTGATTGCTGCCCGCCTCCTGACCTCGGCCTGTTCATCGGACTTCCTCCTGCTTCCTGTTTTGTACCTGCTTCCTGTTTTTCGGCTGGATTTGACCCATGGCTTCTGTTTGGATCTTGCTCCTGTCTTCTGCTTCAAACACCTTGCTGCCCGCCCGGCTTGACCACGGCTCTGCTTGACCTGCCTCCGTTCCAGATTCTGGACTTTCTACCTGGCACAAGTGTCTGCTACATCCTTGGCACCTCGTGCAGCTCGCTGTCACTCCTCCTCTGTTCCCATCCTCAGGGTCGAGGGACAGGAGCTGCAAGGGAAGCCTCCTCAACGGTTGGTCTCCGCTCAAGTACGTGACAGACACTTTGCTGGAGGAATGACTTACATTTTTGTTTCCATAGTTTTGAAACTAAAAGAACAAAATCATTGTGAATAAGACCTTCTGTCCCTTTAACATCAAAGAGTACACTAAAAAATTCTAATTGTATAGAAACGTGTGAAACACAGTAACAAAGTATCCTACAATCAGGCTTTAATTGTAGAACAAGATCTCCAACCTTCAATAGATCAATGACCAATGACGCCCAGTTTTTTTAGTCCTCGGCACCCAGAATTCCATGGCCCGGAGCCGAGGGGAAATTTAATGGGATTCCGTTGTAAATATCATGTCTAATCAATGCTATGAGCTGCCCCGTCCTGACAAGGAAGGAATATTTTTCAGTCCGTAGGATCATTAGCGAGATGTATGTCAGGTTTAATGATCTGACTGCAGAATTTTAGGTGGAAGCTCCAAGCTGGAAAACATTGACAGGAAATGAAATATAAAGAAGACAAATAGATTGCTGACCTCAGACTATGATAGAACGGTCTTTAAAGGAACAGCGTCACGCGAGTCACGGAAAGATAACACAGAGGGCAAATCTATCCAAACAGCTGAATGTACAGTTGGATTCACTTTTCAGGCATCCCCTTTCGGTTTCTGGTTGACCGGAAGTGATTGAAGCTGCCAGAAAGTTGTTACGGTGGCAGAGAGGACTTGCGGTAAATGAATGTAAACGATTAACATTTCCCTTGCTAAGGCGTTTCAGCCAATACTGGCCTTAGAATAAAGTCAGGCTTGGCTGAAACACATTAGCAGGGGGCACCTTTCCTTTACCTGACATGTGCTGCCAGGTGAGCTGATCATGTCTTCTTTCTCAAAAATGAAATACATTTCATCTTACCTTTAGGCTAGACATGTGCCATTCGTTTCGTTCCGAATCAAAATTCGGACACATTTTCCAAAATTCGGACATTCGGACACATCCGGGTTTCCAAATCCCAATTCATCCGAATTTGCCTGAACCCGAATTTCCGTTTCAGAATTTCGGGTCCCGTCCGAATTTCGTTCAAAAACTAAACCGAATCGGACATGTGACTTTTCTGGCCAATCAGATGTGTTTATCGGTTTAAGGCATCTGAATGGGTCTGAACACTAATCTTTGTTGCGGCAACATGGGAGCCATATACAGTATATACATATATAATACTAAAGCTGAGGCTCCCAGACCCGAATGGCATTCAGGAGCTCCCAACTGCAATTTGGAAATTCGGATACCGAATGCCATTTGGGTCTGGGAGCCCCAGCTTTAGTAATATACTGTATATGGCTCCCAGACCCAAATGGCATTCGGGATCCGAATCGGATTTAGATACTAAACTCAGGAATTAAATCTTAAAAATACATTCAAGAACCTTAACTCTGAACAACAATGTATCTTATTTGTGTATCACTCGGCTGTAGTGGGGGGCTACGTCTGTTCCCCATGTTCTCTGTGTGTGTTGTAAAGTAGTCACCGCTCCAAACTCCCTCCCGGGATGGACTACAATCTCACGTTTAGTTTACTAATTTGTATTGAGATTGTAGTCCTTCCTGGGAGCGAGCTTGGAGCGGTGACTACTTTACAACAGACACAGGGACCATGGGGAACAGACGTAGCCCCCCTCCAGAAGGAAGGACAGTGTCAGCACCAATTCAGAGATGATTGGAGGATCTACAGCCGAGTGATACACAAATAAGATACATTGTTGTTCATAGCTAAGGTTCTTGAATGTATTTTTAAGTTTAGTGTCACTTTAAGGTAATGTGATCTAGATGCAGCTTGTCCAGCATGTCCTCGGGGACCTACGCATCCAGCAGATGTCAGTAGAACACTCGAGAGAGAGAGAAAGTCTACCTTCATCGCTAAGGATACAGTTCATCTTTCCATGGCTGTGTTGACTTATTTCTTCTGTCTGTAAAGATGCTCTTGACATATGAACTTCGTTTTCTTACTGCAGGATGGAGGGAGACGCTCTCGGAATGCTTATGGGCTTGGCAGCGTATCAGTCGGCGGGTAGAAGATCCTCAGAATTACGGGGGGATGATGGAAAATAAACATCAATCCATCTATCTCATTTCATATAATACTGTAAGTCCATCTAATCACAGGGTGGATGAGCTGCGCTAATTAAAAGGCAGCCAGATTACAATAATTAAAAGAAATGATTGCCGGCATTAGAAGTCCCGACTGACTTTCCTTCAAAAATTGCCAATTTCCATGAAGTGCAATACATTTTATTATTTGGAGTTTTTTTTTTTTTGTTAATTCTTCATCTCGGCAGCTGAAGATCATAAACAATTTACAATATCCGGCGAAGGTAATTACAGGAGGAATATTAATAAATGATTATTTGATTACTTAGATAAAAGGGAAAAAAGGTTATTGTTTTGTTTGTTTTTTCTTTATAAAGAGATAAATCTGCGTTTGTTACATAAATATTTTATCCGGCGTCTAACTGACGTTTCTAGAGAACTCGCCGCTTCACAGAATCCCGATTTCTAGATATTTTCCCAGATACTATAAACACGAAGCCGGTCTGCAGAAATCGGAGAAGACGAGGAGACGGCGGAAGATTTTGTTGGTTTAACAAATACAAGTTTCAGGCGAAGTTCGAACAAAAAATTTCATTTATTGTGTCCTCAGAGGCATTATATATTATTACCGAACTGACTGTCAGCTTGAGGTGTTTCCGTCCATCCATCCATCCATCTGTCCATCCATCAATGCATCGATCCATCCATTTATCCATGCAGCCACCCAAATGGCAATCCATTTGTCCATCCTTCCATCCATCCATCCATCTATCCATGCATCCATCTATCCATGCATCCATCTATCCATCCATTCACTGTCCATGCATTCATCTCTCCGTCCATTCGTCCATCCATCCACTTATTTATCCATCCATCTGTCTATCCATCCACTCATCTGTCCATCCATTCATCCATCCTCCCATCCATCCATTCTATTATCTGTCCATCCATCCATCTGTCCGTCCTTCCATCCATTCTTCCATCCATGCATTTACCCATCCATCCATTCATCCATCCGCATGTCAATCCATTTGTCCATCCTTCTATCCATCTATCCGTCCATCCATCTGTCCCTCTAACCATCCATTGATCTGTCCATCCATCCATCCGTCCGTCCTTCCTTCCTTCCATCCATCCAACCATATGTCAATACATTTGTCCGTCCTTCCATCCATTCATATATCTATCTATCCATCCATCCATGCATTCGTTCATCCATCCATCCGTCTATCCATCCATATGTCTATCCGTATCCTTTGGACACCTTATAAATTAATAGCTAACTGTTACGTTGAGGTTTCTCCACTGCAGGATTTCATCCACCCGTCCATCCATCCGTCCATACATTCTGTTCTAGACAGCCTGATCCTGTCAGTGTAAAGGGCCCACTTATGTTTTTGCAGTGCGTTACCCTGTGTTCTGTTAGGGAGACCAATGCACTTACAGTGCCCAAAATCAGACACGCCCCGTTGTTAATATTGAGTCATCCCCCTTCCCTCCCCCTTGCCGCGAGGCAACCGCACAGGATCGGGCGGTCTGCACCGGCCCTCAGATCTCTAGTAGGAAGCACAAACAAACACGCTTGCACCTGTGCCGAACGTGCAGTGGCCATTTCAGAATGATCATGGATCACTTGTTCTGCCTGACTGGCATCTCCTAAACAAATATAAAAATAAGAAATCACAGTGAATTTTCTCTCAACAAGATCTTAAGAGGATGTCTCGGGAGAGATCTTACTAAAGCAAATTGTTCTCTCCGCTCCGTATTGAATTTTTGAACACTGAAGCTGTTTCATTAATAACAACTTTCCTTTTTTGCAAAGCGGTCTTTTTTTCTTCCTTGCGCTATGAATATTCAAGATAACCGGCTCATCTGCTCCTGAAGGATGTAGCGTGTAAACGTCTTGCATTAACGAATGTTAATTTGGATGATATTCACATTCTTTGCCATTACCACATAAGATTCTAAATCATGTTTAAAGGGTAACTCTGCGTTCATCAAAGATTAGTATTTTATCTGCGGCTTCAAATTTGCAGAAAAGCCCAATTTCCCACTGCCCAGCTTGTCCATCATCGAGCTGATGTGCTGCTACAAAATCATGATGAACCCCTCAGTATCATTGGTTGTTATGGTGCTCACGCCTGCATCCTAGCAACCATGGGTGCTATTATGCCCAGATGCTGGCATCCTAGCAACCAATGACACTCTAAGAATCCCACAAGATCATTGGTTGCTAGAACACAGCCAGATTTCGGGCACGATAGTGTGGCCCAGCCACTAGCATCCTAGCAACCAATAATGTCATGCAGATTGCACAGTATCGATGCTAAGGCACAGGCGGCCCTACAGTATCATTGGTTGTTATGGTGATCCTGCCTGCATCCTAGCAATCACAGGTGTGTTTATGCCCAGATGCTAGCATCCTAGCCACTAATGACACTGTGTGACCCAGCCACTAGTGTCCTAGCAACCAATAATGTCATGCAGATTGCACAGTATCATTAGATGCTAGGGCACAGGCGGCCCCACAGTATCATTGGTTGCTATGGTGATCCTGCCTGCGTCCTAGCAACCACGAGTGCTGTTATGCCCAGATGCTAACATCCTAGCAACCATGGGTGCTGGTATGCCCAGATGCTAGCATCCTAGCCACCAATGCCACTGTGTGACCCAGCCACTAGTGTCCTAGCAACCAATGATGTCATACAGATTGCACAATATCATTAGATGCTAGGGCACAGGCGGTCCCAGAGTATCATTGGTTGTTATGGTGATCTTGCCTGCACCCTAGCAACCACAGGTGCTGTTATGCCCAGATGCTAGCATCCTTATAGCAACCAACGACAGTGTGACCCAGCCTCTAGCATCGTAGCAAACAACAATGTAATGCAGATTGCACAGTATCATTAGATGCTAGGGCACAGGCAGCCTCACAGTATCTTTGGTTGTTATGTTGATCCTGCCTGCATCCTAGCAACCATGTCCTATCAGTTACTGGTGGTGTTATCCCCAGATGCTAGAGTCCTAGCAACCAATGACAATGCTAGGAAGCAGCTTTGAATGCCGTTTTTGTCATTCAGCAGGGTGATGTGAGGTATTCCCGTCCCGGATCTGAAGGTGAAATTCACAAACAGGCCGATGATTTACACCGCTATCTGAAATGAAATGTAGACAGCGCTCTCTGCTCATCCAGAAGAGCTGATGAAGCATGCAGGACATCAAAAGCCACTCTCCACACTCCTTACCTAACGTAACGTTTAGGAGTGCCGTCCTAGAGCTAAACAAATTTGTTTTTGCTCGGCGTTCACAAGTGTCACTTTTAGTTTAGCGCGAGGATAGAAACCTGGAAAATAAAGGTCACATAATAAAAAGGAAGTTAAGCAGCACTGGGAAAAAATAAAAATAAACCCGCTCAGCGTGGAATGAACTGCGAAATGAAAACATTTTGTGCTTAGAAAAAAAAAAATGATTCTATAAAACTACTGGGGGACTAACGAATGCACGGGGCTATGGTCGCAATCAGTTATGGTCCTAAAGCAGAACTTTTTAAGTTGCAAATTGGATAGAAGGGGAAATCCCCTGCACACCTTGCAGAAATCAACGCCTATGAAGACAATGGTGCTTGTAGTGATGAACACGGATGGCACCGTGCACTAGGTCACTCTTTATGCCCTGATGAAGAGACCCTGCAGTGTCTCGAAACATTGGCTCTTGTGATTGTGTGACGTCTATGTCCAATAAATGGACATGTTGGATTATTCTACAGAGTGCTGGTGATTCCTTTTCTTATACTATTTAAGTTGCAGACACTCTGAAATAAAATAAAATAGTGCTTAATTGAAAAACTAGAGGGAATGTTTCTATAGCAGTGAATCTGACATTCACCGTGGGCAAATCTTCCAGGTGCTTGAGTTTTAACCCTGGAAAGTCCATGAGCCCATCGCACTCCTGACCGCTCACTCCAATGAAAAAAGCAGGGTGCTGCGGTGATCAACGGGTGGCAGCCGTGACGAACTTGTAGAAAATCCGGGATACCGGCACTCCAGTGGCAGTGCAAAACAACGTCTATTTAATGACTTGGTAACATATATGCAACAAACGTTTTCGGGGTCACACAGGATCCCCTTCTTCAGGCAAAAGACGTGTTTTAACCCTTTTGCTACCATCATATTCATGCAGCAGCCAGGAATTTGCTTACATGTGTAAAGCAGACGGTCATCTTTACACTAGAAGTGCTGACAATATAGAGATCACACCGGCAACCAGTTAAAATGTTGAAAAATTTACTCAACTTTTCTGTTGTGTGTCTCTGTGTGCCACACACGGAGCATGGAGAAGAGAAAGAGCAGCAACACATTGTCTGAGGATTTGAGAACAAAAATTGTGGAGAAGCATGGACAATCTCAAGGTTACAAGTCCATCTCCAGAGATCTTCATGTTCCTGTGTCCCCTGTGCACAACATTGTCAAGAAGCTTACAGCGGAAGAGAGGGCAGAAGAGAACAATTCATCAAAGATTGCAATGAAGGATTGTTGGAATGGTAGCTCAAGACCCTCCATCCACTTCCAGACAAATTCAAGTTGATCTTCAGGCACAGGGTACAAAGGGGATTCTATGGTAGGAGACCCAGGAGGACCCCACTGCTGACACAGAAACATAAAAAAGCCAGGTTGGAGTTTGTCAATACTGACCTGAGGAACCAGAATACTTGTGGGAGAATGTGCTGTGGAAAGATGAAACAAAATGACAGCTTTTTGGTGCAGCCCATCATTCTACTGTTCTCAGAAAAAGAAATGAGGCATTTAAAGGAAAAAATCCAGTCCTTACAGTCACACTTGGTGGGGGGTCACTGATGTTTTGGGGTTCCTTTGCTGCTTCTGGCAGTGGATGTATTGACTGTGTGCATGGCATTATGAAATCTGAAGACTACCAAAGAATTCTGGGGTGCAATGTAGGGCCCAGTGTCAGAAAGTTGGGTCTCTGTCAGAGGTCATGGGTCTTACAGCAGGACAATGATCCAAAGAACACATCAAAAAGCCCCCAGAAATGGCCTCAGACAAAGTGCTGGAAAGTACTGGACCGGCCAGCAATGAGTCCAGATCTGAATCCCACAGAGCACCTGTGGAGAGAAAAGGAACCTCCGATCTGAGAGACCCGGAGCAGTTGGGGTCAGGGGCGTATCTGCCGCGAGGCAAACAAGGCGTTTGCCTGGAGCGGCAGATTCGCTGAGGGCGGCGATGCTGCCTTGCCTAGGGCAAAGCTGCACAACCCCCCCCCGGACTGACCCACCGATTCCCGTAGATGGCATTACCCAGCTCTGTATAGTGCGCTCTCGCCACCAGCGCCAGCACCACGACACAGAGCAGCAGCCGGCATCTAGCACACAGCGCCGCTGCTGCTTGCGGGCCGTCACGTGACGCGGAAGTCTTCCTCCTGTCATCAGCTGCTGCTGCTCTGTGTCGTGGTGCTGGCTGCTCTGTGTCGTGGTGGGTAATGCCATCTACGGGAATCAGCGGGGGGGGGATGCGCGATGCGCGCAATATACGAAGTGGCAGGTCAGTCCCGGGTGGGACTCGGTGTTGCTGCCTTGCCTAGGGCAGCAGGAAAGTTAAATACACCGCTGGTTGGGTTGGGGTAAGAAGAGTGCTCCAAATACCAAAGAGTTCCTGTAGAGAGGTATATGAAACTAATTGATGGTGACAGGAAGCCATTGATCCAATGGCTGTGCTACCAAATATTATATTGAGGGTGTCGATAATTTTTGGAATGTGTCAGGTTTGGCTTTTTTGTCTCAACTTTTTTTGAGTCATACCAATACAAACAAAAGAAATAAACATGAGAATGCCGAAATATTTGTAACTGCAACTGCAACAATTTTCTGCGCGCAGTGGGGCATTATCTGACAGAAATTCAGGGGTGCCAATATTTTGGGGACAGGCGTGGATGTACGCTATTCATTAAATGGACACATGGTCTATGAGAGTCTCCATACTGGGACATACTGTATAAAGCAAGGAATAAATAATCGCAGGTATGCCTTGAGGTAACCCATTCCTAAATAAAGGCACAGGGACACATCAGAAGCACAGCACAATGGCAGCGGAAGACCCATAGCATGTTCCTGTGACAAACCCAGCAAGCTAAACAGAAGTGGAAACTGCCCCAATTAAATTATAGCAAGCCTCATTAAGGCCCCTCTGTGAAGTGTGGTCCGTAACTCTAGTCTATGAGAGCCTTCTTGTTTGAGCATATATAGCCATGAATAAATTAAGGGCAGGCCTGCATTGATGTACGCTATTCATTAAATGGATACATGGTCTATGAGAGCCTCCATACCGGGAGATATTGTATAGAGCAATGAATAAATTGAATAAGTATAGGCATGTCTGGATGTATGCTATTCCTCAAATGGATGCAAAAAGGTTACAAAACTCCTTCCAACTATCCTGGACTTGTTCTTGTACCAAAAACAGACCCTCATTAGCCTATTTTTTTCAAAAAGCCCAATGAATAATAAAAAAAGAGCTTTTTTTCAAGCAAGTTTCACCTAAGGAGCTCAATGAATAAAGTTTCACTGGCAGCAAAATCTGTAATTTTGCAGCAAAAATTGATTTGATCACCATTGCCACTGTATTCCATCCTCAATTGTCTCCATACAATGAACCGACTGGATTCCATTGTTTGATGTTAACCTATTTCTATTTCCGAACAAAAGTAGAACACTTGAGATCCATTCCAGACAATTCTTGTTTGCATTCATACATTTGTTTTTTTAGGCTAGCTGTATGTCTGAGTTTGCTATACTGGCAGCTGGTCTACCCCAACAAACAGCAAAGCCTATTCATTAATAGATGCCAAACCTACTCCTGGATTTAATTCCAAGCTCCGGCTTTTTGGAAAATTAGCTTTCTTACCAACAGCACAGAAAATAGATATTGCCTAAGCAGAGGCCCGCAGCCTGGTCTGACAGATCACTGGAGAAGCTTTAGAGAGGCATCTGTACAAGAGTGACTATGAAGGGTTTGTGGAGCATAGCAAACATTACAATCTGTCCTGTGCGGGACCAGCTGCGTTTTTTTGGACAAATTCTAGGGCACCAAACAATAAAAATCTTTTTAACGTAAGACATAAAAATTGCCTAACACTGTCTGCAAATGACAGCACGGGGGCTTCACAACAGAAATTAAACTGGCTTTTGAACCCGTGTTGATTTATAAAGCATGCAAAGTGTTTTCAAAAAAAAGTTCCTGGAAGGGAGCAGTGGTTAAAAAAATGCTTTGGTACCTTTTCAATTCGCGGCAAAGGAGAGCTTGCCAACCCGTCTGCCTGAAAGGCTCAGGTTTCAATTTGGGTCATTGTCAAAACAGATTGGACACCATATGCCTCAAGTCCATCAGTTTTAGTGGAGAACAAATTATTTAATATAGATGAAGTGGGAATGTCTATTTTCTGGGTATACATGGTGTCACTCTAACAAATACATTCTGCTTATAATGAAATACATGGAAATGTCACATATAAATAATGATTAAAGTCATTAAGTATTATAGAAGAAATAACAATTTAATAAAAATGAAGCTATTTTGTAATAGCTTTTATTTTTAATGTAGTCCTTTTTTTTTTTACTTATAATTTATGTAAATCAGATAGCTCATTAAAAATAACATTAAAGCAATGATACAGCTTTACAGATGATAGCCTTTAGGTTGTTTAGTTTGTTTGATTCTGTGTTTCTTTCTATGCAAATTATTGATTAAATCTACCAACTTTCAGTTTCGTCCATCACTAAAGTGTTTTGAAGCTACATAACAACAATAATCACCATCATCATCATCATCATCATCATCATCACCACCATCTAGTAATAATATTATGTTCTAGAGGGGAAGGTCCTACAGCCACACCTATAAACCAATATGTAGACAAACGAGACAGTTCCGAAGCCAAAAGGATAAGGGCTGGGAGTCATGGAGGGCTTTTTAGGCAATGATAGGACCTTCACAGACACTTAGGGGGTTATTCACTAAAGAGCCAAAGTCTCCAGCTGTAGCTTCGGCTGATCCTTCGGCTCTCTTTGGCCGCCGGAACCCTTCGGTTCAGTCGATCGGAAGGGCTGCTGTACGGGCTATTCACAATAGCCAGTACAGCAGCCGTGCGGCTCAGCCAAGCCAAACGCATATGCTTCTGGTCGGCTGAGCCCTAGTGACACCCGAAGCGTGGAGAAAGGTCGGCTGAAGCTGACCGATCTTAACGCAAATGACAGCTGGGCGGGCCAGCCATGATCTCCCGGCTCGCTCCGCCCCAGTTGTAATGACAGATCAGCGTCCCCAAATGACCTGGGTTATTCACTCGGCTGCCTTCAGCAGATTTGTGAATAACCCCCTTAAAATTGTGTAAAAATATCAATTTTAAGTTAAATTAAATTTATTTTATGAAATACATTAAACATACTAAACATATATACATATTGATGCTCAGCCTAAACTTGGTAAGCATAAACCTTGTATACTCATATACAGAGATGATGACGAGTTATGGTCAGTGAGTCCTTAGATGGAATGAATGGACAGTTACTGTTGTGGAAAATCCTCTACGCATTTTGCCACAGCCGTGGCTTCATCAGGAAGAACATATTCCAATGACGTGGATGATTATAACCATTTATGAATATAGCAGCAGCTATTCTCCCATTGGAGTGAGCAAAAGAAGACAGCAGAGGTTTCCATAATCACCTTGGTTCCCACAAGGGGGCCGCAGGAGAAAACCGAGCAACAAGAAGAGGAATGCAATGGAGATAATGCTGGTTGATTCAAATAGCATAGCAAATGTTTTGAGGCTTTCCAAGATGAGCAGCAAATGTCATCATCATATTTTGCAGTTAGAATTGTTTTCTTTTTCCCTTTTCTTTCATCTTAAAATTCCAGTCAACTCTATAGTCTTTTCCATCTCCTTTCAAGCATTGCTCAAAGTAGTCTTCTGTCATGCAGCCTACAGATCTGCAGCTTATTGCCCCCATGTGCAGAAGGAGCATTTCTGGAGTCCTTAAAATTGAGGATCTCTCATTATCTTGGGATCGGAGCAACATGTCATGTTCCTCTAATGCTGTGGACCCATGGGAGAGTCATGTCTATATTCATGTCTATAGTCATGTCTATATGCTGTGGACCCCTGTCATGTCTATAGAGATGAATAGGCGTGCCCCCCTCCCGCGCCCCCTTCCCAGTTCCCGTGACAGTTGTTGCTGGAACAGGTAACTTATTAGATGACATCTTCTCACCTCCTGTTCCAATGACAAGTGTAGAACATTGACAATGTTCTTCAAGGAATAAAATAAAGGGTGAATCTCCCCCATGGGTCCACAGACATAAAAAAACAAAAACTTAAAGGAGAAGTATGGTGTCAGGGCTTTTCCCCATAGTTCTCCTAAGGGTAACGGGATGACACAAACTAGCTTTCTCCCGTGACCCAAAGCTCAGTGTACCGTGAGCTACAGATCGCGGTATACTGAGACGCCGCAGCCGAAACGGATCCCGACAATTCTGTCTGGATCCACCCAGCTGTGTGAGGGACAGCTGGCTCTGCCTGTCTAGAGGCAGAGCCAGCCGCGCCCTCCCCCGTCCATTCCGCCAGCCAGTGCTGGGGGATCGGACAAGGGAGGGGTGGGAATCTCCGCAGGGACCCGTGAGTGACAGTCACGGCTCTCTGCACGGATAGATCGAGAAGTGAGCCAGCGCCGGTATGTGTTCGCTCACTTCCCGATCTACTGAGCCGTCACAGGTCGGCTCAGATTATGAGGCTGAGGGAAAATCACTTGCCTCATAATTCTCCTTTAAGGGGCTGTTCTACTTTAGCCAAAACAGTTGGCTATAGGCATGTTTTAACTTTAAAAAGATCATTTTTGGATGGCCTGGCTCTTTAACATAACGTAGCCCATCTTCTTTAATACATAATGCAATCAGTTTTACAAAATTCAAGTCAAGCGTGTTTGGCTTCTAATTCCTCAGCAGCCCAACAGCTACCACTGACTTCAACACAGAAATGATTTTAATGAACCAGAGTAGGAAAACATGATGTCAGTGTGTATCTCATAGACCTCACAGCCACTGGCACTTGCTTAATTCATTCATATGTTTAATTTGCTCTTGGATGGTGACCACAACTACAAAACCATTTTTGGCATCTCACTCTTAGCTGCAAAGCATAGATAGACAAAGCCATAATATGAGCTAAATGGACTGTCAATGTTGCAATATAAAAAAAAAAATATACAAAAGAACAACAACATTCTCATTAAAAAAAAAAAGAACTCCAAACGAGAAAACAAAACAAAATAAAAAAAAAACATCAAATGGTTGCGGCAAGGCGGTCAATCGCTAACACAATTTGTGCCCATTGTATTTTTAAATGCAATTTAAATGTCTGTGTATTTTGTATTAAAGGGAGTTAAATGCATTAGGATGAAGTGTTTCCTTGATAAACTGTATACATGAGATTCAATTCTGAGCAAACACACTTGCACACTATCTCTGACTTTCGCAGTGCTGTGTCAGGCTTTTACACTGGTGCTCAACCAATACAGATCAGGCTCGTTGCCCAGAAAGCCTCATCTCGTAAGCCGAGATGCATCTGTGTGCTGGTGTTTTTATAATAACAGAACGCAACGAGGTGGCCTTTCCATTGACCTGGATCTGGATATTCCGCACATGTATCAGAGCGGACTTAGAGATGTATATTGTTGGCCAGAGGGCTGTGGGAGAGAAAAGACAACATATATTAAACTATGTCTTTTTATTCTTTTATAACCATGTAAGATAAATCAGCGTTCAATCTGTGGATAGGAGTACAGCTTCTCTGTGATACATGGAGCAGCCTTTCTCAACCAGGGTGATGTGGCACCCTGGTGTGCCTTCTGGCCTCCTTAGGGGAGCCTCACAAAATTCACATATTGTCATGCCTCTAATGTGATAAAGCTTCTGATATAAGGAGGAGCTCCAAGTGTGATAGGGGGGCTCTGATGTGAAGGACAACAGCAAAAGGTTTCCCGGCACACTCATCAGCCAGCATGCAAAAAAACTTGTCTCATCGCTAAGGTTAAAAACAGAGGATTAGATACACATCTTCTGCAGAAAATGTGAAAGCCGCACAGCCGCGCCAAGGCACCTCTATATAGTGCGGTGCTAACTCTAAACTATGAGAGTCTCCATCATGGAGGACATGTGGCAAAAGATAAAATTGGGTGCAGGTTTGTCAGGAGGAAGCCCAACCTCCTTAAAGGCACAGGAACGCACTAGGGACCCCACACCTTCCATGTGCACTTTGCTGTAAAGCTGGTGACGAATTGATGAGTGCGTTTGCCATTTGTTTTGCTTGACTGATTTGGTGCAGTGACGCATTGGGGGGTCTCTGCTGCCGTTGTGATGTGCGGAGTCCCTTGTGCGTTCCTGTGCCTTTAAGAGGTAGGACTGCACTATATAGAGGTGCCTTGGCGCGGCTGTGCGGCTTTCACATTTTCTGCAGAAGACGTGTATCTAAACCTCTGCTTTTAACCTTAGCGGTGAAACAAGTTTTTCTGCATGCTGGCTGGTGAGTGTGCTGGGAAACTTTTTGCTGTTGTACTGTATAAAGCCCTTCCATGTGCACCTTGCTTAGAGCTGGTGATGATGAGTGCGTTTGCCATTTGCTTTGCTTGTCTGATGTGTAGGAAGCTCCTAAAATGAAGGGGGTAGTGATGCGAAGGGAGAACCGCCTTTTTTTTCTGTGTTTTTGCATTGGGTCCCTCCTGAAAATCCATACTAAACCCCCTATCTTGGATAAGGGTCTGCAATGGACTTTGGAGGGACAACACATCATTTGTTTACATTTTAGACTGCGGTGCCTGAAGATTTTGCATAATTTTAAAGGGTGCAGAGACTGAAAAGGGTTTGAGGAACACTGCCATGGAGTCTTGGGTAGGTCTAGGCCCCATCGCACACCAGTTGTTTTGTTGTTTTTTTTGCAATAAGGTTTTATTAACTTAATGTTCATACAGGAAAATAGAACACAAAAAAATGCTCATATGCCAATACAAAGTGCTGCAGTCAAAATACATTATGGCTCTTATAAGTATTTTAAAAGTCCACGAATGTTCATATTTTGTGAACAGAATAATTCAGTAGGTCAGCTGCTGTGAGCATCCTGAAGTAACCAAGAGAAGCAGTTCTACCGCAGAGATGCGTTGAACTCCCTACTTCAGCCCTTGTAGCACGGCCATCTGTGTTTATGTCATGAAGCTGCTGCTGGAAAAACAATAATCCAAATAAATTATATAGCTCAAATTGTACACAACCTGACACTCTCTAGAGATATGCGGATGACTTCGCAGAAGAGAACCAGCGTGAGACATCTCAAAATCCAACCAGAGCCTGTGAAAGACTATAGGGCAAGTAGGGCTAAAATGCCATTAGTCTCTGTACAGGAGAACTATGGGGTCAGGGCTTTTCCCCATAGTTCTCCTTAGGGTAACGGGAGGACACAAACTAGCGTCCTCCCATTACCCTAAGCTCAGTATATAGGGAGCTACAGCTCGCGGTATACTGAGACGCCACAGCCGGAGCGGATCCCGACATCGATGTCGAGATCCGCCCAGCTGCGTAAGTGACAGTTGGCTCTGCCTATCTAGAGGCAGAGCCAGCTGTACCCGCCCCCTCCCCCGTCCGTTCCTCCAGTCAGCGCTGGCGGATCGGAGCGGGGAGGGAGGAATCCAGCCCCACCCCTGTCACGGCAGAGAGCCGTGACAGGATCGAGAGGTGAGCGAACGCCGGTATGTGTTCGCTCACCTCCCGATCTACTGAGCCGACCTGTGACAGTCTCATTGTCACAGGTCGGCTAGAACTATGAGGTGAGTGAAAAGCACTCCCCTCATAGTTCTCCTTTAATCAACCACATCATCAGTAGAAATGTAGGTATTCATTTATTACAGGTATTTATATAGCACCGACAATTTACATAATGCACATTCACATCAGTCGCTGCCCTGAAGAAGTATACAATCTAAGGTCCCTTTCTCACATGCAAACATACGAGGGCCAATTTTAGAAAGGAGCCAATGAACCTTCCAGCATGTCTTTGGAGTGTGGGAGGAAACCCATGCAAGCACAGGGGGAACATGCAAACTCCTTGCAGATAGTGTCCCTGGCCATGACTTAAACTGGTGCCCCCAGTGCTACAAGGCAGAAGTGCCAACCATTACACCACTGTGCTGCCCATAGTTATCTACCGCTCAGTGTCTGCAACCCCCCCCCCCCCCCACCTCTGTCAATCCCTGCACTGGCTTCCACTCACCCAAAGGATAAAATTCAAAATACTAACAACCACTAACAAAACAATCCACAACTCCGCCCCCGGATATATCTCAAACCTGGTCTCAAAATATCACCCTAACCGTCCACTTCACTCATCCCAACACCTCCTGCTTTCCAGCTCCCTCATCAACTCCTCCCATACTTGCCTCCAGGACTTCTCTAGAGTCTCTCCCACCCTCTGGAACTCTTTACCCCAACCTGTCCATCTATCTCTCACCTTGACTGCCTTTAGGCATTCCCTTAAGACTCATCTCTTAATGGAAGCCTATCCCACCTCAACCTAACCACTGAACCATCACATTCTCAAACAATTCATCCCCACACAGCTACCTCCTCATGTATCACTTGCCCCTCCCTTTTAGATTGTAAGCCCTCAGGGGCAGGGCCCTCCTTACCATCTTGTCTTGAATTGTATTGTGATTGTAATGTCTTCCTTATATTGTAAAGCGCTGCACACACTGTTGGCGCGATATTAATCCTGTATAATAATAATAATCTAACATAGGCCGATTTGCACAGTCATTAGGCTGAGGAAGGACCAGCAGAAAACAATAAAGAGATTCAGTGTAAAAGAAGTGATCTGAGCCGTTCCAATGCCTACAGGCTCCGGTACTTTCAAATCTGACCCCAATGCCAGAGAATATTCTCGATGACAGATGTCCGTGATGTGGAACTGAATGTCATAGGAAGTGGAAGCAACATTTTGAAGGAGGTCTATATAAATCAATGACACAGAATGCACAGAGATGGTGATACAGGGTTACACATACCCAGATGATAAATGACTTCATAGACTTGAGGTGAATCTGTGCTTAGTCAACGCACAGCAAAGCAACAAGTGCATTTTAAGGCAGACCTCCAAAGACCCATATACTTAATTTTATTTAGTCCCCTGACCCTCTGCTCTACTGCTGGCAATGAAAGCAAAGCCCTGTGTAAGCTATGAGTGGCTGAAGTCTTAGGCTATGGGATCCAATATGACAACTCTGATTGCCACATGGAGTGGAAATCATTCACTGTTACATACACTGAGTGGCCAGATTATTATGACCACCTGACATTTGTAGGCAAATTTAGCTGTAGCTATAATTTCACGCTGAAGTTGCTAGAGGGCCAGACCATTATAAATAGGGAAGCAGGTTGTTTACCACGACAGTAGAAGTTATTTGTTTCTGAAGATACGGGGAAACAACGCGATGTAACAGCCTTTGAACGTGGGATGATTGTTGGCGCTCGGAGCCATGGAGCGAGTATCAGCAAAACAGCAGAATCCGTTAAATGTTCAAGAGCAGCTGTTGTTAAAGTGTTTAAAGACCGGACTGTCAGCCGAAAATCTGGGTCTGAACGTGCGAATTGTGGCCGTCAGCGACTAGTCAATGTTAGGGCAGAACGGAGAGTGGCAAGACTGGTACAAGACAACAGAAGGGCAACAGTGCCGTGTCAGATTCCTCGCATCACCTTTCATCATCTCGTGGAGTCACAAGGCGGCCCAACCAAGTCATTTCGTGGCCCAACAAAGTACTGATGGGGTGGTCATAATAATCTGGCCACTCAGTGTATATATCCCATATTTGGGAACTCAGATAGTATCGAGCTAAGGACAGCATGTTACAGAGGTGTCTTGACACACTGTGGCTTCCCATGTATTTGGCAAATGTAAGCAATAAAACATTCTGATTTTAACCTAAAATATTAAAAGAAGGCAAATAAGTTTGGCATACATTATTGTGGTTGCCATATTTGGACATTTTCTCTTTATTCTTTCTCCCCCAGAGTGCAACTAGCAAGGTGTATTACTTACCCTCTTCTCCGCTCCTGTGACCTTCATTGTAAGACCCTGCATGATACCACGCAGCCTTTGTGATCAATGAATCCCAGCAGGTAAGGATGCACCGATATCGATACTAGTATCGGTATCGGTTCTGATACAGAGTATTTGGGCGAGTACTCGTACTAACCCAAATGCTTCCATGCCTAGCCTGATGCCTAACCAGAACTTCCGGTATCAGGAAGCCAGGCAGCGAGACATTACATGCTACCTGGCTTCCTGATTGGCTGGGAAGACTGCTCCATGCTCCCTCCTCAACAGGGAGCATGGAGCTGACTTCCTGGCCAATCAGGAAGGTGGGCAACGTGTAATGTCTCGCAGCCCGGCTTCCTGATACCGGAAGTTCCGGTATCGGGCTAGGCATCGGAGCATTTGGGTGAGTACGAGTACGGAAAACTGGCCAATCAGGAAGTACAGAAGGTGAGTCATTACACGCCGCCTGGCTTTCCGGCTAATCAGGAAGCCAGGTGGCGATTAATCACACGCCACCCGGCTTCCTTAATGGGACTTCCAGTATCAGTATTCTGTATCTGCAAGTGCCGAAAAAAAATATTGGTACCCGTACTCGATACCGAAAAACCGGTATCGGTGCATCCCTGCCAGCCAGGTTTTCCTCACTTTCTTCTAGTGTGCAAGTGCACTAAGGCTCTTTTAATTTCTATTGAATGGTCCATACTCTATAAGTAGGAACCATAACACAGGGACCAGACATCAAACCAGCAAGAAGAAAGTTCAAATGTAACCTCGGAAAGTAATATTTTACCAAAATGTAGTTGATGCTTCGAACACAATTCCAGCAGAGGTCCCAAGCAAGTTTAAATTCGACACCATGTGAATTTAAACTTGCTTGGGACAAACATAGATGTATACTCTGTATAGGTTAAAAAAATAATAATAAATAAAAAGCAAAATCACCCCCAACCCAAAGGAAATAAAAAAAAAAACTTGATGGACCACTTGGTCCTTTTCGGCCATCACTAATCTGAAGCACATGCAGTGATGACACAAGGAGGGTGTGGCCCGCACCAGGGTGACACCATTCTAGGGGCGACACCATTCTAGGGGCGACACCAAACTGACTTAGAGTCAGTTTGGTGTCACCCCCTCTGAAAAGTCGGGCACTTGGTCATAGACCGAGAGCCCGACACTGTCATGAGTGTGTGTGTGTGTGTGTGTGTGTGTGTGTGTGTGTGTGTGTGTGTGTATTTTAATGTGGTTTTCTATGTGTGACATGTGTACCTAAGATGATAAATAAATTATTCTTACTCTACTCACTAATGTTTTATTATTGAAAGCCATCCTTGAACTCCTTTCTAATGGTTTTGCCTAGGCTGAGATGATTTCATCAGTCTACTGCACGCAGGAGGAAGCATTTCCTAGGTCCCCCCTCCCCCAGTGATCAGTCTCCTGCAGGAGGCAGGAGGAAGCATTTCCTGAGTCTCCCCTCCCCCAGTGATCTGTCTGCAACATTGTAACTTTATAGCATGTCAGGGTGAGAGGCTGCACCAGGGGCTGATCTGTGCCAGGAAGTAGATAGTTACTTAGGATGATGCCTAAACAAAGATGGCTTATGCAGAGATATGCAGATGAAGGCATTGGCAGGGGGATTGCTGTGATCTCTGTGAGAGGTAATAAAGTGTTACACATAGCATACATGTACTGAATAGGCATTCTGACAAGATTCACAGATATTTTATTTTGGAAGACATTTTCGGGCAGCAGCAGCAATAAAAACATTTCTTCTCATTAGTGGTTATAGGTGTACATGTTGCGTTTGCATGTGCGCACGTTTGAGGATGCATCCGGCATCTCCATAGGAGACTTGTAGCAGCTTTGTTTGTTGCACCCAGCTGGGAACAGAGAGAGGAATCTTCAAAGTCAAATTTCTCCCCCAGGCTCCTCTGCAGGAAGGTTCTGCTGGGGCGTGCTTCCTTGTAGCCCCGCCGGCCTCACGGAGAGTCCAGAGCACAGGCTAAGAAACATGCCTTGGCTTTTAAGAAGTCGCCATCCATAACCTCCAAACACAGAAAATGGGAGATTGAGTATACTGACTGGCAAATGAGAGAAACCTTGAAAGGACCAAAAGACGGCGGTGATTGGATTTTCTCAGACCTTCAATCAAAGGAACATTGGTTTTTGACAGGTAATTCTTACGGATTTACACGTGTGCACCGGCTATCTCCTACATAACCGGATACATGTAATCTTAGGTGTTTACACTTACAGGGAATCTATAGTAGACTGTAACCCCTTACTGCCAGCGATCGGTTTCTTCAGGCTGCAGTGTTCATCTGTGGTCCTGTCTATTAAAAATAGAAAAAAATTGTTATATTACATTTTTCCACATTAAAACAGTATACCAAAAAAGACCTTTTTTTTGGTAAATTATTCATAGAGTTATTGCTAAGTAAAGAGCTTATTCACACCGGGCCCGTTGTGCTGCATTGGGAAGCATTGCCTAATGCAGTCCCAACACAAAGACAACGCAAAAAGGCTTGCTATGTATAGAACCTGTCCACAGCAATGCACCACAGGCATCATTTTATCACAGCACAACACATTACAATGCACTGCAGTGCATGGCTACATGCTGCAGCGTAGAGACGTTACATAGAGGTTAACAAATTGAAGAAACAAAATAAAGCACTGCAATGCACTGCAGCACAATTTCATACCCCGCCAAGCTCTTAGTAACTAGCAATGTTCCGGCTGGCATCCCGCCCAGCTCCTGGCAATCGGCAATGCCCCCTGTTGCCAGGAGCTGTGTGGGACTCTCTAGCTGGCGTCACTGGCAACCAGTGATGGCACTGGGCGGGACACCGGCTAGAGCCGAGCCAGGTGCAATCCCCCACGGCAGCGTGCACCACCAGCAACCACCATGCTCCCACCTTTCCCATCGGAACGCTCCTCTTCCTGGTCATTGAATTTCTATGACAAGAGGTGAAGATAAAAAAAAATCCTCACAGGGTTCTAAACCTTCCTTCCCCAATCTCCCTAAAACTAAAGAAGAAAATAAATGTTGGCTAGAGATCAACTTTACAGCTGAACTATACATACACCGCTGACATACATACCTATATGGAAATGGGATTTATCATTGTGTTCAGTCAGTCTTATGATCACTTACAACAAAGCTTCCTTTTCATTACCCTGAAATTTTAGCGAGAATCAGGAAATTTTAGCAACATTTCTCCACTTTGGCAGAATGCATGGTGATGGATGGTGAAATTAAAGCAAGCAGTAGATATATGCAAAGTTACAAAAAAGTTACCAAAATTACTTACCTTTGTCTCCGCCGCTTGCTCTCATCTGAAAATATGAAGATTCCCGAGTGGCCGTGAAGGATGATGGGGCGGGTTCATGCGCAGCAGAGATCTTCGGCCAGGCGAAGAGGAGAGACACAGGGTAGGTCAATGCATGCAGCCGGCAGCGTGCACGCGGACAGACACGGTGGGACACAGAAGACACAACAGTCAGCGTGGATCAGAGACCAGCACCAGTGCTGGAGGGACTCCTGAAAACTTAGTACAAAAATAATGGTCAAATGCACACAAAAATGGAAAAACCACAAATACAAAGCTAAACTACCTGAATACAACCCAACAGAAACCCCATCTAAATAAAGAATAAAAAAAGAAAAGAGTAAATCACCGTTTTGTTTTTTTACAAGCAACTTTTGGCTAAGCTACTCGGTGAGCAAAATTGAGAGTTTTCACTTCAGCAAAATTTCAGTGACAGCAAAATCAATGTTGCCAAAATCACTCCTCGCGTCCTTTCTGCTGATCCGCACATCCCAGCATAGCTATGTTTTCAACCGGGAGCTGCAGCAGCTCAGCTCGGTGAAAACACATCCCAGATTTCTCATTCTCTCACACATATTGTTTCCTCATGGGAACATTAATTGGTGGGAGAAAAATCCACTGTCGGGTCACTTGCTCTTTTGCTGATGCCTCCCCCCTCCTCTTCCCCCCCTATACCCCCTCACATACTTTTGCCCCAGTCACCATCCATCCTCCACTCTTTCTTTTCTTTTCTCATGCTTCTCTTTTCATCTTTTTTCTATTTGTGTTCTATACATTACTTATCTTTCTGCTCTACCCAACAAGCCACCTAGTCTCAGATTCTCTGGGATACAGTGAAGCTATGCCTGTTCCTCATGCATTCCCTCCGGGGTCTGGCTTCCCAGTTCCCGCAAAAGCTAACCTAACCCTTCAGTTTCAGCCCACCTAGTCCCTGTTTCTCAGGACTGCAGTGAAGTTATGCCTTGTTCATTCCCTTCATAGTCTGGCTCCCTGCAAAACCTACTCTAACCCTTTCGTTCACTTTCTTTCCCATCCTTCTTGAGGCCAAAGCAAGCGATGGGACATCCAAGCTATTGACTATTTGGTTATCCTCCTTCGTCAGGTTAGGGGTGCTCAATCTAGACTTCTACACAATGAAGGAGTAGAAGTACACTGATTAGGTCTTTCTTCATCTCCCTCTGCTTCCTATCATGTCAACCGGTCCACTTGTATAACATGTTCACCGCTAAAAGGCCTGATTGGATCCTCCTTACTTTCCTGCTCTGAGAGTTGCTTTGCAGGGGATTGGAGGAAGCTCACATGAAGGCACACGAGGACACATGCACTGCTTGCAGTGGCGGAACTACCAGGGTCGCAGAGGTCGCGGCCGCGACCGTGCCCTGGTGTTCCGCCACTTGGAGGGGGCCCCGGACAGGCGGAAGGGGCCCCTGGTGACCGCTGATTACCAAGATATTTATTACCCCGGTAACCGCTAATGTCAGTCCCGGGACCTCTTCCTCCTGTCCTGGGCCCTACATGCTCAGTGGCGGAACTACCAGGGTCGCAGAGGTCGCGGCCGCGACCGGGCCCTGGTGTTCCGCCACTTGGAGGGGGCCCAGGACAGGAGGAAGGGGCCCCTGGTGACCGCTGATTACCAAGATATTTATTACCCCGGTAACCGCTAATGTCAGTCCCGGGACCTCTTCCTCCTGTCCTGGGCCCTACATGCTTCACGCTGCTCCCCTCACCTTGTTCCGGGCGCAGCGTGAAGCATCATCCAGCCGGGCAGCAGCCAATGAGTGGGAGCGGTGTAATCCCCGCCCCCTCATCAGAACTGCTGCCCGGTGCCGAATAGAGCTGTGCGGACACGAAGGGGGAGACAGGGAGCTGGAAGTATGAAGGAAGGTGGCATGGGGTCCGGGAGCGGAAAGCTGGGGACATGAAGGGGGAGATAATGGGGAGCTGGGGACATGAAAGAGGAGAGTGTTTTTTGTTTTGTTTTTGTTTTCCTTGTCTAAATTTTGTTTTTAAAAAATTTAATTTGTTTCTTCTTGGGAGGGGATGGGGGGGGCCTTCATGGATTCTTGCATTGGGGCCCTGAGGTCACTAGTTATGCCACTGACTGCTTGCATTAAAATATTGTGTTGATTTTTAAAAATAAATACTCGATTGCACTGATTGGTGTTTGGAAACTGTACAGTGTGGTTACTATGGGAGATTGTACCACACTGCTTAAGATATGCAATCAAGTAACCACTATAGCATTGGATGTACAATCTGTACTAGTGCACACAGTTCATCAATCGAGCTTTAAGCAGAGTAACTTGAAATGGCTTCTAATAGGCTGGGGAAAATCCCCTAAGTACTTGCGGTTCTGGTGTGGAGTGAGCTCAGAAGGATCGGGTGGTATTCCGGTATGGCTGAGGTGAGGTACAGCAGATGGGCAGTAGCGGAGTCCCGGTATGCAGGCTGAACCCCCTTTCTTATGCTAAGGCGGTCTGTTGCTCTGTTTCCCACAGAGTCAGTCGCTCGACGTTCCACAACGATAGAACGCCGAGTGACTGACTCACCTGTGCTTATGAGGAAGCCCGGCGCCCAGTGGGAGGAGCCGGCCGTGACGTCACAGCTGAGACACCAGCCCGCGGCGACGGCACTCCTGTCCGGGTAAGTCTGTGACAGCACCTCGGCATGCAGACGCTTCTACAAACATTTGTGAAAGAATGGTTCGCTCTCAGGAGCTCAATTAATTCAAGCGTGGTACAGTGACAGGTTGTCACCTGTGCAATAAGCCCATCCGTGAAAATTCCTTGCTACTAAATATTCCGCGGTCACCTGTTACTGGTATTATAATGAAGTGGAAGCAACTGGGAACAACAGCAACTCAGCCACGAAGTGGTAGGCCACGTAAGATGACAAAGCGTTGGATGCATGGTGTAAAGCACGCCGCCACTGGATGTCCTGACCTCAACCCCATAGAACACCTTTGGTATGAATTCGAGCAAAGACTGCGAGCCCGGCCTTCTCCTCCAACATCAGTACCTGACCTCACAAATGGTCCAACATTCCCATAGACACACTCCTAAACCTTGTGGACGCCTTCCCAGAAGAGTTGAAGCTGTTAAAGCGGCAAAGGGCGGAGCCAACCCAATACTGAACCCTACGGACTAAGACTGGGATGCCATTAAAGTTCATGTCGTGAAAAGGCGTCCCAATACTTTTGGCAATATAGTGTATAGATACGGGACAAAAAAACCTTCAGCCCATCTTACCAACACATGCACATTTCCCCATGTTTTGTCTCTTTAAAATGCTGCAATTACAAACAAATACTTGTTGATCTGCCAGAAATTCAATGACCTGATAATGCCCTGTGTGCCTCTGCCACATTGATAGCTCAGGCAATGTTATCATCAGCCCTGCACAGTTCTCCTCAGTGGACTCTAGAAAACCTCTCAACTATGCTACTGAGATGAGGAGGGAGGAGTTATGCATTCCTAACACATTTGCTGTTCTAGTGTGACGATGCTGCTTTTCCATAGATAGTAGACATGTAAGCCGGCACAAAATTTGTTTCATTTAGTTTCGGATTTTTCGTTATTTCATTTCCAGGAATCTGGTCCGAAAGTCAAACCGTTTCGTTATTCGGATTTGTCCAAATCCCGAAACGAATTGACTTTGGGACCCGGAAAGGAAACTACGAAAAAAACAAAAGGAAAAAAAATTAACCAAATTGTTTTGCCGGCTTACATATCTAGTAAATTATTACACTAAAGAGAGAGAAAATAAGAGAAGTTCATTGTTCGGGTTTTCATACATTTTAACTTATTTTGTTATTCTATTATTATGTATCTGCAGTTGTTCTGCGGTTGAACCTATACTGTGCATTCAAGCCTATTTAAAAAGATGACATTGCACCCATTTGTTCATGTGATGGGCCTACTAAACATTCTACAATTACCCACAAAATCTTCAAATCATAAAAACTGTTATTTTGCCAAAAAATACTGAAAATGGCAAACAAAAAAATCATAACTTTCCACTCGGAGCGCACAGAGATCCGCTTTTATTGCTGCGGGACCAAATTTGCATTTTCAACGGATGCCCATGTTGGTTGCTGATCCCTTTGTGAATTTCATGCCAGCTGCTTGTAAAGTTCATAATGCTGCTGTGTGATCATCTCACGCTGCACATATTATGGGTCTAGGAAGTAAACAACCTCACACTGAATTAATGGACCAGATTCACTTTCTTCTCTTTTTACCTTGAATGAACTTCACTACACTGTGACTGGACAGGAAGGAAATTCATTGTCTTTCGCCTCAATTGTTCAGTAAGTACAACGGAGGCAGTGCAATCTCTGGCAAGGCTTTAAAAAACAAATAAAATATCAAATGTAATCTTTTACAGTTAAAGTGACAGTAAATTCAGGAGTTAAATCTTAAAAATACATTAAAGAACCTTAACTATGAACAACAATGTATCTTATTTGTGTATCGCTCGTCTGTAGATCCTCCAATCATCTATGAATTGATGCTGACACTGTCCTTCCTTCTGGAGGGGGGCTACTCTTGTTCCCCATGGTCCCTGTGTGTGTTGTAAAGTAGTCACCGCTCCAAGCTCGCTTCTGGGATGGACTACAATCTCACTACAATCTAGTAAACTAAACATGAGATTGAGAGGATGAATAGTAATGATCTTCCCAAAGAATTTTGAGTTCTGTTAAAATAGTCCCGTGGCCCAGACACCTGTCACGATCCGGGATCGAGCTCAGAGTCCAGTAGCTGAAACAGCAGGGAAAATTCGTGGTACAACAGGCCGGGTTTGGTACACAAGCAGACGGTAGAAGTATAGGAGCAGACAGAAGTGTAGACAGTGAACAAGCCGAGGTCAGTAGCTAAAGGTATCGGGTATGAAGCGGAAGACGATGAGAGCAGTCGGTGAATCAGCAGCCAAAGGTCAGTACACGGGTAGCAGTATGAGAGGATTGTATCACAGGAGGAGCAAGGAAGCAAGATATTGGCAGGGGCACAATAATCTGGCAAACAGGAAGTGCAGAGGCGGGGCTTAAATAGGAAGTTCAAGGGAGGAGCAAGGAGTTCAGAGTTCAGCAGAAACTAGGTTTACCTGAGGATTACACAGGAGATCAGGCAAGGAGCTAACCAAGGTTCTAAGGTGGCTCAGCAGCTAGAACCACCGCCAGCTACAGAAGAAGCCCTGGGTTCAGATCCGATTCCTGACAACAACTATGCGAAACAGCATAGTCAGGTCCCTGATCCCTCTGCAGTAAAAGACTACAGCTCGGTTGAGGTCCCAACCTGGCCTTCTGATTGGACAATGAAGAAGCAGCAGTATGTTAAGGAAGTTATCATTCTGTTCCCTCTGTGCTCTTCTTCTGTCAGCAGATGGAAATACTTTCAATATATAAAAATATATATACATATATATTAAATACAACAGCTGATGCTAATGTAATATTGTCTTTTGAGCACTAGATGGCGCTGTGGTGCAAAGCTAGTCTGTATGTTAGTTTTCTATATGTATACTTATCTATGATCTATATGTTTCCTGTTTGATGCTGCATTCCTATATATTCAGCTGTAATGTTCTGCTAAACAAGTAGAACGTAATTCAGCATTCCTCAATATCCCAGTGCTTCATCTAAACACATAACCAACAATATATATATACAGTATACAGTACATATATTTTTAGTATACAAGATTAACTCGCAGTACTGGCCCTTCCTCTCTCAGTCTTCAGGGGAGTGCAGGAAACTGATATAAAGATAAACTCCAGTACTATCTGTATTGGAAATTACACACTGACAGGAGAAGAATTGAGAATGATGAATTGAGAATGAAAAAAACGTTATATACAAAACTGCTGTTTCTTCACTGTCCAGTCACAGCCTGAAGGCGGGGAGCTGACCTATCTGTATTGCTTAACTAGAGTACAGAAAGGGAAGGTCACCAACCTGGCTGCTCTATGCGGCAGGACTGTGCATATCTGAAATAATTTTCAGCTGTGTATTTAGCGGTTTGCCTGGATTTTATAACCTATTATTTACAACGTAAACATTCCCAAAAACATCTACAATGCACGATTGTAGACCACGCTGCCATCTCCAGAGGAAGCAGATGACAGATAAAGGGACTCAAGCAAGTGACATGAATCGACCACTGGAACTGTCATCCCCTGCTGCTCAGCCATGACAGAACTCTTCACCTTCTCTGTGATTCGAGGCATTTCGGCGTGAAAGGAAGACAGTCGTATGACAAACAAGTTCATCTTTGGCTTCACGCTGTAATAGATTTGGTAGATAATGAATCAAATCTTTGCAGCTGGGGCTATGTGTTGCTTTGTGTACTGGAGCAATACAATATACTACCACTGCCCAAAAATATTGTCTTATTTTATGGAAACCCAAAGTTAACAAAAAAGTTTTTTAGAACATTTTTTCAATAATAAAGCCGATCCTTAATGACATCATCAACCCCAGTGCTATGGGGCTGTCATGAGATCACTTTTTCTTTTTAATGTAAACCTGTTTTACATTGTTGTCCATGCTCTGCTGGCTATACCCTACATGTCCAAGCTCTGCATACCTTTTGTATTTTGCTTGAAAACCTTGTGTACTACCACAGATATGAGACTGTCAGCAATATGTTTGGTTAACCAGCAGGAATCTACTAAATATGGATTACAGTGTATCCAAAAGTAAAAGCAAAAATTTAATATATTGCTGCTTACCAATTGGCTGCATTCGCTTTCTTTTCTTTAGGATTTTGTTACCTTTATTTTAGGGATGTCCAGATACCAGTTCAGATACCAATGCCGATACTTGGCATTTTCATGAGAACTACCAGGGTTGCAGCGGTTGCAGCTGGGACCGGGCTCTGGCGCTCCACCACTGTCCTGAAATCATTAGTCTGTATTGTTTTAGAAAAACTGTCACATGACACTAAACAAAAATGTATCAGTACTTGTGTCTGTGAGGACTTGGGTAAGTATCAGGACTTGAAGAAATGGTATCGGTGCCTCCCTTTATATATTTATAAAAACAAAATCATACATTAAAACATTACCTGACGCTGGCGGCGGGGTCACCAGACCATGGCAGTGGGGCATACGGCGATCGTGGTGGACATGTACAAATCCCGGGAGCTCCGTGTGCTCCTTACATATGACAGCCGCCTCCTAACTTTTGAATTTTTCTCTAGTCTAGTCTTGGAGCTGGAAAAGTATCTGTACTTGTACCGAGTGTGGTACTTGGTATCGGTGCATCCCTACTTTATTTTTACCTTGTGATCCAGCCAGTAAGTCTGGTATTTTTCAACTTGCTTTAACAATATATCATGCATTTCAAATGTAACTTGTTTATCCTATCCATATTTTTTTTAATTAATTTGCAATGTGCCTTTGAAATTGCAAGATAATTTGACTACCCCAAGAAGAGTCAATTCTTTGGCATAGCCCCCTCTCTCCTTGAAGAACAAAGCCCTCTCACTTTCTGGGAGTGTCTTATTACTCTCCCCCTCTGCCCCTCCTTTCACCTCCCTACATAACTTTATATGTAAATTCCAGGGGAGGAGTGAAGGGAAATACTATATAAGTAACACTTGAGTGACAGCTCTGGGACATCTCATCCAAGATGGTGGAGCCCAGCAGCAGCCTCAGGCCTTTATAGGTCTACACAAGGGAGGCTTTTACAGGTAAATAATATGCATAAATTGCAGTTTGTTAAAGGCACATACTGCATCATCTTGTCAGGGACCAGAGCACCACCAGGTGGCACTGTGGCGCTGGAACCAAATCCGGCAGTTCTAGTGCTCACCTGCAGGTGTCTCCCAGCAATTAGTGACCCCCCATGCTGCTTAGAGGTGGTATGCCCACGGAAGCCTATGCTCCTCAGTGCCGGGGAGTATACACTGAAGAAGCAAAACAAACGACAAACGCACTCAACAATTTGTTACCAGTTATACAGTAAGGTGCACACGAAATGGGCTTTGAACAGTAGAACAGTAGAAAGGCATCATGGCACACTCACAAACCAGCATGTAAAACAACTTGTCTCACCACTAAGGACAATGACAGAGGTTTGGATACACGTCTTCTGCAAAGGATGTGTAAGCCGCACTGCCGCGCCAAGGCACCTCTTATAGTGCGGTCCTAACTCTAAACTATGAGAGTCTCCATGTCCTTAGTGGTGAGACAAGTTGTTTTACATGCTGGTTTGTGAGTGTGCCATGATGCCTTTCTACTGTTCTACTATACACTGAAGAACCCTGGTGCCCGTGGCCTTCATGTTGGAACACCCACTGGCTTATGGAATTTACTGCCAGATCCTGGTGGTGGGATATTCTGCCTGTTACCTGACCCTGGCGGTGGGGTCACCAGACCATGGAAGTGGGGCGTACGGGGATCTTGGCGGACATGCAAGCCTTCTGTGACCATGGACTAGTGCAGTGTTTGTGGACTTTGTTTTTTTGGACTTTCCGCTTGGGACTTTGTTGGAGCGTCCGGAGGCCGCTCCTTCAGGGAGGGGTACTGTCAGGGACCAGAGCACCTCCAGGTGGCACTGTGGCGCTGGAACCAGATCCAGCAGTTCCAGTGCTCGCCTGCAGGTGTCTCCCAGCAATTAGTCACCACCTGGTGCTGATCTGGAAGGGTATTTGGCCTCTACTTGCTGTGGTGCCTGTGCTTCAGTATTGTAGCCATATCCTGTATCCTGTTTCCTGTTCTTGTTTCTGCCTTGAATCCTGACTCCTGACCCTTACCCTTGAGGTCTCCTGATCAGTGGCTCCCCTCTTGTTGTCCTGCTCCCCAGGGTTTGCCCTGTTGTCTCCGGTGTGTAATTGTTATTTGTATTAGTTAGGCTTTTATATGTTACTTGCGGGTTTTGGTGGGGGTGCTTCCGGTTGTGGTGTTTGTGGAGTAGTTAATAATTTATAGTTCATAAGCATTGTTCGGTGTGGTCACGTAATTGGTGCTCCTGTATAGATGCCTGCACGGGGTGTGGGGACACCCGTGCACGTTCTCCTGACACATCTTATGGAAAGATTGTTTTTGAAATGAATGGTCTGGCGTCGGGGTCTCTTTAATATTGAGTTGCTTGGCTTGCTGAAAAACCACAACACACATCGCTATTAATTGTTAAGCATGACTGCACCTTTTAATATGAAGTCATTTTACCAAAATCAATTTTTCCTCATTGCACTGGGGCTGTGAAACTGAGAAATACACTGGTGCCTCAAGAAGGAGAAAAATCACTCTCCGTAGAAGCTCAGTGCAGTGGAGACAGGCTGGCTGGACACATTGTTTCAGCAGATAATGCCTTACTATGCTTTTCACTGTGCCGTTAAGTGCCAGACTTAAAGTAGTTTTTATTTTCTTTCTCTTGGCTGTTAACTCATTATATTTCCATTTGCTTAAATTTTCAAGCTGGGTTCCTAAAGAATATTTATATATTTGTTTGCCGTACTTATCTTCAGCGCCACGTGACAGGCAGTGGTCTGCAGTCCAGTACCATCAAGCATGTGACCTTCCACCCCTGGGCAATAAAGCTGACCAACCTCTACAATCTGCACCATGACAACTTTTCCTCAATTTTCCATATTTCTCATCACAATCTGATCTGCTGTATAAATTGTAACCGTGAAGATTTGACTCTATGGACTATCAGACTATCATAAAACATTATATAGGGCTAGTTATAATAGTAAAGCACTCTATATCTGTGTATTCATATAAACACTTTGTAAGTGAGGGACTTAATGTTTATCATCAGCTAACAAGTGGCTAAGAATGTCCTGCGCCTTCTTACTTGCCAATAGGATTCCAGGCACATTCATCTCAGGAAGTGATGTACAGAATGACGGGCACCAGTCACTTGTTTCAAAGAAGAACTCCGGGTTATCCCCAGGGCCGGATTTCCCACAAGGCCAACCAAGGCCCAGCCTTGGGACAGCAGGGAGTAGAGGGGAAACAGAGGTGTGGAATTCCTATCTCCTGATCTGGGTCACTACAAGGGTTAAGTGCTCATTTTGGTCTAGGGTCTAAAATAAAGAAGATGCACTCACTTAATTCTTGGTCCCATAGCATTGGCCACTCACCTCTCTTCTCAGCACTGACCCACCCATTCAGGAGTCAGACCCTCTCATTCAGGATTCAGTCACTCCCATTTAGAAATCCAACCCTCCCATTCAGGAGTCAGACCCACCCATTCAGGAGTCACAGCCTCCCATTCAGGAACCAGAACCCTCCCATTCTGGAATCAGACCCACTCATTCAGGAGTCAGGCACTCCCATTCAGGAATTAGACCCTCCTATTCAGGAATTAGACCCTCCTATTCAGGAATCAGACCCTCCCACTCAAGAGTCAGACCCTCCCATTCAGGAACCAGAACCCTCCCATTCTGGAATCAGACCCACTCATTCAGGAGTCAGGCCCTCCCATTCAGGAGTCACAGCCTCCCATTCAGGAACCAGAACCCTCCCATTCTGGAATCAGACCCACTCATTCAGGAGTCAGGCCCTCCCATTCAGGAGTCACAGCCTCCCATTCAGGAACCAGAACCCTCCCATTCTGGAATCAGACCCACTCATTCAGGAGTCAGGCCCTCCCATTCAGGAGTCACAGCCTCCCATTCAGGAACCAGAACCCTCCCATTCTGGAATCAGACCCACTCATTCAGGAGTCAGGCCCTCCCATTCAGGAGTCACAGCCTCCCATTCAGGAACCAGAACCCTCCCATTCTGGAATCAGACCCACTCATTCAGGAGTCAGGCCCTCCCATTCAGGAGTCACAGCCTCCCATTCAGGAACCAGAACCCTCCCATTCTGGAATCAGACCCACTCATTCAGGAGTCAGGCCCTCCCATTCAGGAGTCACAGCCTCCCATTCAGGAACCAGAACCCTCCCATTCTGGAATCAGACCCACTCATTCAGGAGTCAGGCCCTCCCATTCAGGAGTCACAGCCTCCCATTCAGGAACCAGAACCCTCCCATTCTGGAATCAGACCCACTCATTCAGGAGTCAGGCCCTCCCATTCAGGAGTCACAGCCTCCCATTCAGGAACCAGAACCCTCCCATTCTGGAATCAGACCCACTCATTCAGGAGTCAGGCCCTCCCATTCAGGAGTCACAGCCTCCCATTCAGGAACCAGAACCCTCCCATTCTGGAATCAGACCCACTCATTCAGGAGTCAGGCCCTCCCATTCAGGAGTCACAGCCTCCCATTCAGGAACCAGAACCCTCCCATTCTGGAATCAGACCCACTCATTCAGGAGTCAGGCCCTCCCATTCAGGAGTCACAGCCTCCCATTCAGGAACCAGAACCCTCCCATTCTGGAATCAGACCCACTCATTCAGGAGTCAGGCCCTCCCATTCAGGAGTCACAGCCTCCCATTCAGGAACCAGAACCCTCCCATTCTGGAATCAGACCCACTCATTCAGGAGTCAGGCCCTCCCATTCAGGAGTCACAGCCTCCCATTCAGGAACCAGAACCCTCCCATTCTGGAATCAGACCCACTCATTCAGGAGTCAGGCCCTCCCATTCAGGAGTCACAGCCTCCCATTCAGGAACCAGAACCCTCCCATTCTGGAATCAGACCCACTCATTCAGGAGTCAGGCCCTCCCATTCAGGAGTCACAGCCTCCCATTCAGGAACCAGAACCCTCCCATTCTGGAATCAGACCCACTCATTCAGGAGTCAGGCCCTCCCATTCAGGAGTCACAGCCTCCCATTCAGGAACCAGAACCCTCCCATTCTGGAATCAGACCCACTCATTCAGGAGTCAGGCCCTCCCATTCAGGAGTCACAGCCTCCCATTCAGGAACCAGAACCCTCCCATTCTGGAATCAGACCCACTCATTCAGGAGTCAGGCCCTCCCATTCAGGAGTCACAGCCTCCCATTCAGGAACCAGAACCCTCCCATTCTGGAATCAGACCCACTCATTCAGGAGTCAGGCCCTCCCATTCAGGAGTCACAGCCTCCCATTCAGGAACCAGAACCCTCCCATTCTGGAATCAGACCCACTCATTCAGGAGTCAGGCCCTCCCATTCAGGAGTCACAGCCTCCCATTCAGGAACCAGAACCCTCCCATTCTGGAATCAGACCCACTCATTCAGGAGTCAGGCCCTCCCATTCAGGAGTCACAGCCTCCCATTCAGGAACCAGAACCCTCCCATTCTGGAATCAGACCCACTCATTCAGGAGTCAGGCCCTCCCATTCAGGAGTCACAGCCTCCCATTCAGGAACCAGAACCCTCCCATTCTGGAATCAGACCCACTCATTCAGGAGTCAGGCCCTCCCATTCAGGAGTCACAGCCTCCCATTCAGGAACCAGAACCCTCCCATTCTGGAATCAGACCCACTCATTCAGGAGTCAGGCCCTCCCATTCAGGAGTCACAGCCTCCCATTCAGGAACCAGAACCCTCCCATTCTGGAATCAGACCCACTCATTCAGGAGTCAGGCCCTCCCATTCAGGAGTCACAGCCTCCCATTCAGGAACCAGAACCCTCCCATTCTGGAATCAGACCCACTCATTCAGGAGTCAGGCCCTCCCATTCAGGAGTCACAGCCTCCCATTCAGGAACCAGAACCCTCCCATTCTGGAATCAGACCCACTCATTCAGGAGTCAGGCCCTCCCATTCAGGAGTCACAGCCTCCCATTCAGGAACCAGAACCCTCCCATTCTGGAATCAGACCCACTCATTCAGGAGTCAGGCCCTCCCATTCAGGAGTCACAGCCTCCCATTCAGGAACCAGAACCCTCCCATTCTGGAATCAGACCCACTCATTCAGGAGTCAGGCCCTCCCATTCAGGAGTCACAGCCTCCCATTCAGGAACCAGAACCCTCCCATTCTGGAATCAGACCCACTCATTCAGGAGTCAGGCCCTCCCATTCAGGAGTCACAGCCTCCCATTCAGGAACCAGAACCCTCCCATTCTGGAATCAGACCCACTCATTCAGGAGTCAGGCCCTCCCATTCAGGAGTCACAGCCTCCCATTCAGGAACCAGAACCCTCCCATTCTGGAATCAGACCCACTCATTCAGGAGTCAGGCCCTCCCATTCAGGAGTCACAGCCTCCCATTCAGGAATGAGACCCTCCCATTCAGGAATCAGACCCTCCAATTTAGGAGTCAGACCCACCCACTTAGGAATCAGATCCTCCCACTCAGGCATCAGACCCCTCCCATTCAGGAATCAGTCTGGAAAGGACATGTTGAAACAAACATCTGTTTCTTCAGAAGACAATAAGGTCAAAATGTAAAACATAGTTTGTTGATATCCTACCAATGTACACAAATCACCCAAAAGAGATACAGTTTTTTTACTCAACAAAAGTGGAGTTACACTTTAAACCACCAAGGTATGAATCAAACTGTGTTTTTTAAACATTTTCAAATGTTCTTTCTATGTTTTTTAAAATCCGATTACCTGTATTTATAATTGCCTTATAATTAGGAAACGGGTTTCCATCAGGAATATTTTTAGTTCAGCGTGTAAAGTGCCGAGGAATTGGCAAAGAAGCCCGAGACACACCTGGTTGCTACGGTAACGCGGATTCCCTACTTGTAGCCTGCTCGGAGTCCCCATAAATATTTAGTCACAAATGACATTTTCCCAACTCCATTAAAATCCCGACCCCTAGCAACGACTAACCCAGCCATCCCATATGTACTGAGACGCGGGGCCGGCTAATTGCTATAATGGTGCTGTAATTATGGCTCGCTGCCTGTGCTGAAATTGCATAATGAGCAGAATTAATGAAATCAAGCAAATGTGTAATTTCATACGTCATTTATTAATGTTTCTGGTAGGAAACAAATTAAAAAGGCGAAGGGGTGGAGAACGTTTCACTGTCTTAGTGAACAGAAAGATGGTTTTGCAAAACACTGGAACACACGAAACTTCTCCCATTCAAACTTGTTTTTTTTTCAATAATGAATCCAGATCAAATCAATATACATCGCCCAGCCAATAGTGCTTGCAGCATTTTGATGGCACCAGACCGGACCGCAGGTATAATGTGCCTTGCGATCCCGTGCGGCCGATCGCATTGCGGCCGGAGGGCGTGCCTATGGTGCCATTCACTTCAATGGCCCGCCACGCCCCCTCATGCCACGCAAAAAAGTGAGCCGGCCGCAATGCGAGGCAGTGCGTTCTGGCCACAATCGGGCCGGAAAGCACTGCATCTGGTGTGAACGGGCCCTAAAGGGATGCCAACACAGCAACTTTCCTCATTACAACACACAAAGTCCACCAGCTGATTATAATGAACCCAACCCTCCCATTCAGGGATCACTTTGGAAAGGACATGCTGCAACACACTGCGATTTCATCAGAACAGAAACTGGTAGGAAACTGCAACAAAGTTTGTTACAATCCTTGCAATGTACACAGATCACGCAGAGAAGATTGATTGTTTTTCTCAACAAAACTGGAATCACTCTTTAATTTGTATGGATAACACTGGTCAACCCACTTTTTATGGCATAAGGTATTCCAACAGTTTTAAGGTAATTTTGGGGTGCTGATTCCAAATCTGGCATCAGTTTTTGTCTATCACATCAGGTTTTTGAGATATCAAATATTGCATTTTCAATAAAAACAGCAAATTTATGCTCATATACGAATAGCTATACAGGCATACATACAAGAATAAGATAAGATACTCTTCTTTCATAAGTGACAAAGAGTTAATCAAAATCAATGAAAATGGGGTATGCCGGTAGCTTAAAAATGAGATGTGATAGAGCAAATCTGAGATCGGATTTGGAATGTGCCACCCTGAAATTAGTCTAAAACAGCTGCAAAAGTCCAGGCCAAAATGTTGTTGTTTTTGTGTAGGGGTAATTGATAGGGTCATGTGAAGGGGGATGGACTTGTTTCACATCGGTGACATAGTTGCACAATTTTATATGCTCTTACACAGGCCCGGATTCCCCACAAGGCCACCGAGGCCCGGCCTTGGGGCGGCAGGGCGCAGAGGGGCGGCAGCGGTGTCTATGTGGGGAAGTTGCCCTCTCTACATTCAGTGAGAGGGAAGAGATGTGCTGTGCTCTTCCTCTCTCACCTGTCACAGGAGTTCCAGCACATTGCTGTGCTAGAACTCCTGTATTGGAGGTGACAGGGTCAATAAAGAGAACTTCACAGGACCTGGCCTTGGGGCGGCAGGGAGAGTAAATCTGGCCCTGCTCTTACATTTTATTTACATTTGTTTTTAGTGCTGAAAACCAATGTAGTATTTCAGTAGTTTTAAAGCTCTGACTCTTTCAGTTATTTTACATCATAAAACATGGCTCACTGAGTTTATTTCGTTGTTGTTGTTTTTTTTTTACACTGGAATATACAAAAAAAAAAATCAGCAAATAAAAGACAAACATGCTTGAGAAATATTTCAGCAAGATGTTTTTATTTA
>NW_017307456.1:25442-35191 GCF_000935625.1 Nanorana parkeri | reverse complement strand
GTTTGACTTTCTTACCAATACATTTAAGAGATATATATATATATCTTAAATGTAATATATATATAAAAAATTATATTATTATAATTACCGTATTTTTCGCTCCATAAGACACACTTTTCCCCCCCCAAAAGGAGTGGAAAAATGTGCCTGCATCTTATGGAGCGAATACCTATCGCCCTGCGCCCGGGACATGCAGTTTCGGGAGCAGGGCGAGTAGTTTCTTTTTGTACATTCAGCCCTGCTCCTGCCAAGCGGAGCTGAATGTACAGTGGGAGCCGCTGCTCCTTTAATACAAGGGATCTAATTAGATCCCTTGTATTAAATCGAGCGGAGGCAGCGATTGTGTACCCCCCCCCCGCCGTGGTTTTCGTGGTCCCCCGCTCCTCTCCCCCCTAGGAGCTCACCATAGAGCCCCTTGTGATTACTGAGACAGCGCCACCTGTCTCAGTGGTCACTAACTGCAGCTTCTGTGACAGAATTTCTGTCACAGAAGCCCTGCGTCCTATTGTCCGGAGCGTCTTATAGACCGCAAAATACGGTATATATACATTTTTTTTATTGAATGCAATCAAGTATGAATGCAAAAGTGCCATATTATTTATTTTTTTCATATTCAACCCAGTTGATAAAAAATATTAAGAGTTTATTGCATTTGACAAAGAACTGAGGTTACCACTTGTGTGAGAGGTGAAACGTCTTCAAAATTACAGAACAAGTGGAACGTGACTAACTACCGCCAGCTACACCATGACCTGCATCAATGAAAACCTTTACTGGGTCCCTGTTAGGGTAACAAGCACACTGCGACTTATCGCATACCACTCTCTCTCCCTATGCCCAACTTTCTTCCCCAACCTCGGTTTAGTATTCTCTCTAGGGGGTTACAGAGACATTACACAAGTAATTACTTTTCTGTCTTTTATTTTAAAGAGTTTAAAGCAGAATAACATAACGGGAGCGAAAACTTTAAGGGTTTCTTGCTGTTTTAAACAAATCCGCCGTATAACTAACACCATCATGGCCAGATAGGATTTGTGAGCATTTCGCAAGCCTTGTAGCTTGCTGATAGGCAGAGGCTAATGTAATCGGAATGTCTTCCTTTGACCCTGTGTTTCTCTAACAAGCTGCATTTAGCCATGTTAACTCCCGAAGTTGAGCTTGAACAATAATCCTCTTAGCAGCTTACGGTCTCTCCTTTGAACCTCAGCCGGATAATGAATATCATCGATGTGTCATACTCCACAAATACATATTTCATATTCTTAATGCCTTCAGCTAAAAGAAAGCTATTTGATGGATAATCTTCTTTTTATCAGTTGTGCGGAATATCTGTTTATGGTTTAATAAACCTGTTTAGGATTTTATTCTTGTGCGACAGAGAGCCAAAACTGTTTCACTGGTAGGAGAAAACATAAAAAAAAATGTAATCTCTTAAAACTTCCCATAATTATGCAGTCGAACAATAACTTATTCATCAACGATTACATAAAAAAAAGTATTCTGTTCTTATAGCCTAGCTCCCAGTATAAAAGAATACCGAATATATCTAAAATACAGAGAATGTGATATATTCCAGTTAATTGGCAGCAGTGAAGCTTGATGGTTGGGACATGGCAGGGACATGGCACTCATATTAATGCCCATGGTTTTGGAACGGGATGTCCAACAAGTTCAAATAGAGGTCATGGTCAGGTGTTCACAAACCTTTGGACCAGGGCTGTAGCTACCATGGGGCGAGTGAGGCACTTGCCTCAGGCGCAGCTGAGAGGGGGCGCAGTCAGGGCCGGCCTGGCTGCGTCTCCTCGCCCCTGTTGCCATGGCGAGCACAGGGCGCCATTAGCAACAGGGGCGCCAGGTGGCCAACACAGCCAAGGCTTGGCAGGGAGAAGAGGAGCGGCACAGGCTCCAGCTTCTCCTCAGATCCCTACTGCTCTCCCCCGCCTGTATGGGCAGAGAACTCTGCTTCCTCAATCACACACACACTACTAGACATGTGCAAAGACTAAAAAAAATTTGGACAAATGAACGGAAACTAAAAATGTTTTCAATAGTTTTGTCAAACAAAACAAATTTTTATGCTTCTTTGGATTTGGCCACCAGCGCACTCTGCACATGCACGCCTCTATCCTGGAGGCGGGGCGCATGACATCACTTACCGCATATGTCTCTTGGGGGGGCACAATTTTCTTTTCTTGCCTCAGGTGCAAAAGGAGCTAGTTACGGCTCTGTTTTGGACATTGGGAAGTAAAATGATCTCCTATTGAAAGCCCACTGATAGCAAGTTTAAATAGTGATATGGTCTTCCTCCATCATTCATGCAAACACACGTCAGGTGTACCTACATATGAGAACTATGTGCGCCACACATGTTGGGTATCACTGTGCATGCCAAAGGCACAGCGGTAATTCTCGGCCCATTATTCATGGGCAATTCTAAACTGATGACCTGTGAAAGCTTTTAAAGTGTCGCCTGTGGATAATTTTGGGTACCGTAGAATTTTCTGGCCATTTCACGGGCGCATGCAATTTTGGTGTCTACTTACTCGGCACAACCTCATCTTTTATAGTTTACCAAAAATTGGTAAATTAACTCAGAGAAGGTGGATTCAATAAAGCTGGCTGTCGTTAAACCTGGAAGACTGAGGACATCAACTAGTGGAAAAAAAGAAAATCAATAACTATTTTTTTTTATACTGTGTAGGTCAGCTCTAGATTGAAGTTAAATATTGCAAAAGTTGTTTATTTTACCTTTTTATGGGCTATTTTTTTATTTTTGACTTCTGTTCTGTAATATTATCATTATAATAAATAAGATATTATTATTATCATTATTATAATAAATTAAATATTACTATTATTAATTATTAATAATAAAGTACTAAAATTGGTGGAGAAAATATTTAAGCATAAGGGGTGTAGGGGCTTCTTTTCAGAGCGGTGACGGTCTGGAACTCGCTGCCACAAGCAGTGGTATCAGCTGAGAGTGTTGAATCATTCAAAATGCATTTGGACAATTTCCTCAGAGACCGGAACATACAGGGGTACAGGTACCCTTAAAAACAAGATCACACAGGGACTCGTACACACGCATACACATGCAGAATCAAATATTTAATATTATCATCTTTATAATACATGAAATATTTTCATTATTATTATCATAATTATTATTATTATTATTAATAATAATAATAATATGGCAATAAGACCTATGTAAAGAAAATCAATACAAGAAATACAAATAAAAAAAAGAACAAAAATGAGCATGTGAGTCTGTACAAGTAGTAGACTTTCTAAAAAAAACAAAAACAGAGCTTTTTTTTAAATGTTCCATCAAGAAAAATAAAATGACAGCAGTTTCTTTTGATAGTCATGTCAGTGGTACAAAACGTTCCGTATGATTCTGCCTGTGTTCCTTTGTAACTTTACTCAAACTGCCGCGTGAAGAGTGAAACTTTTTCCCCCACGCGGTTCACTGCCAGAACATTGTCTATCACTCTGAGGGTATTGGCACGCAGGTCCGCTCTTCACGCCAAGCGTTTGTCTTAAGACTCTGTGATGTTTCTTTTTTCCCGCTATCAGCGGAGACCGTCCTCCCACACTGAGGTTGTTTTTTCTGCTCTAATCAGCAGTTCTTGACTTATTACCAATTCAATTTTCAATGAATAATTAAAACACACCTGGTATTCAGAATAACAGTAGGAAGAAGCTTTTTTTTAAAACTTTTGGCCAAAATAAAATAATCGTTTTTGACATTTTTTTTCATTCCAGGTTGAAGCTCTGAAATAATTACATTTTGGAGGAAATGGTGGCACTTGTCCACTGCAACGGTCTGGCTGCACCGAGAGGTTTTTTTTATAAGGCTTAGTTCACACTAGAAACTGCAACACAACTGCGCGCGTCTGCGCAGTTGCACTGCGATCCGTTTTGATGCGTTTCTGATGTGTTTTTGTTCTGCACTAGAAAATGCTAATTAGGCATGTAGGTCACTTCCCTTTCCTGCCAGAGCTTTTCCTACGCTTGTTTTGTTTGTTTTGATGCTCAGTCATGCTTTCTTTATATGTTTGAGCAAAAGTGGACTCACCACATTGCTGTTTCTGTACCCTGTTCATCGCACCAAAATCAGGGTTCAACTTTTCACACATCTCCCTCCACTTGGCCATCTTCTGACGATTGTTTTTATATTGGGGATGTTTTGCTGTCGTAAAGCAGGGGACAGTCCCGCACATATTGGATACATTCCTCAGCATCCACACTTGTCCATCTCTGCTGTTTCTCTCCACACTACAACCAGGAAGTCCCTGGATGATGACATTCAAATCTGAGTAATTTTTCTATGTGTTTGCAATGATTTCCGGTGTGTTTGATGCGTTTGCACCGCGTTTTGGTGCAGTTTGATGCAGATAAAGTAGGACAAAACTGACTGCAATGGTGTGAATTAGGCACAAGAAAGCCCATAGGAAAGCATTGTGATGTATTTTGACTGCAGCAGTCAAAATAAACGGACTGCATCACAACTGCATATGGTGTGAACTGGCCCTTAGATTTTGTTTGGAAAATAGAAACATTAAGGGGCCTGCTTATAAACATGACTGACGTCAAAATGTTCAGCTTTTCGAAAATGTAACAATAGTTTTAAGTTATTTATAAAAAGTAAAAGCTACTATTCTTTGCAGATACTTTGCGTCTTTTTAGTAGCATATCATCATCATAATTAAATCAAGTTTGCAAATAGATTTTTTTCAACCCATTAAGAAGTGAAAAGGCCTTGCAACCTGTTTGACATACAGAGCGTCTCCATGTTTTTGTTTTGTTTTTTTTGCGGAATTTTTAAGCACGTGTAACTCATTATATATGAAAAGATTTCCTGAAATTGGTAGCGTTGTTTCTTTGCACCACCAATTTTATTATGCAATTAGATTTAGTTTGTGATTGCTTTGATTTCTCAGTTATTGTAAATCAAACGACATTGAGCACAAAAGGTCACTTTCAACTGCAAAGTACATAAAAAAAAGAAAAGCAATTTTGTTAGTTCTAAAATGTATAAATAGGCCCCTCATTGTAGGTAAAGTGGAAATCTAAAGTACTACCATCTTCTGCTCCCCATGGGGGAGAATTCTCTTCACCTCCTGTTCCAGAGACCTTGGGGGTTATTTTTCCAAAGGAGTAAAGCATGTTCACGTTGCATAGATAATTTTTTACTTTACAAAGTGAATCTTCCCTTAGCTTGGTGAATGAGGTAAAGCTAGGTATCAAAAACGAATTTCTTCTTCTTCCTTCTTCTTCTTCATTCTTCCTCCTTCTTCCTTCTTCCTTCTTTCCTTCTTCCTCCTTCTTCCTTCTTCCTTCTTTCCTTCTTCCTCCTTCTTCTTCCTTCTTCCTTCTTCCTCCTTCTTCTTCCTTCTTCCTCCTTCCTTCTTCCTCCTTCTTCTTCCTTCTTCCTCCTTCTTCTTCCTCCTTCTTCTTCTTCCTTTTCCTCCTTCTTCCTCCTTCTTCTTCCTCCTTCTTCTTCTTCCTTCTTCCTCCTTCTTCCTCCTTCTTCCTCCTTCTTCCTCCTCCTTCTTCTTCTTCTCCTTCCTTCTTTCTCCTTCTTCCTCCTCCTTCTTCCTCCTTCTTCTTCCTCCTCCTTCCGCCTTCTTCTTCCTCCTTATTCTTCCTTCTTCCTCCTTCTTCTTCCTCCTTCTTCTTCCTCCTTCTTCTTCTTCCTCCTTATTCTTCTTCCTCCTTCTTCTTCTTCCTCCTTCTTCTTTCTCCTTCTTCCTCTTCTTTCTCCTTCTTCTTCCTCTTCTTTCTCCTTCTTCCTCCTTCTTCTTCCTTCTTCCTCCTTCCTCCTTCTTCTTCCTCCTTCTTCTTCCTCCTTCTTCCTTCTTCTTCCTTCTTCTTCCTTCTTCCTCCTTCTTCCTTCTTCTTCCTTCTTCTTCCTTCTTCCTCCTTCTTCTTCTTCCTTCTTCTTCTTGCTTCTTTCTCCTTCTTCTTCCTCCTTCTTCTTCCTCCTTCTTCTTCCTTCTTCCTCCTTCTTCTTCTTGCTTCTTTCTCCTTCTTCCTCCTTCTCCTTCCTCCTCCTTCTTCCTCCTTCTTCCTCCTTCTTCCTCCTTCTTCTTCTTCCTTCTTCTTCCTCCTTCTTCCTTCTTCTTCCTCCTTCTTCCATCTTCCTCCTTCTTGTTTCTCCTTCTTCCTCCTTCTTTCTCCTTCTTCCTCCTTCTTCCTTCTTCTTCCTCCTTCTTCCTTCTTCCTCCTTCTTCCTCCTTCTTCTTTCTCCTTCTTCCTCCTTCTTTCTCCTTCTTCCTCCTTCTTCCTCCTTCTAGTCAAAATAAACGGACTTTCTTTCTCCTTCTTCTTCCCTTCTTCTCCTTCTTCCTCCTTCTTCCTCCTTCTTCTTTCTCCTTCTTCCTCCTTCTTTCTCCTTCTTCCTCCTTCTTCCTCCTTCTTCTTCCTCCTTCTTCCCGGACATTACTGTCGAGATCCACCCAGCTGCATGATTGGCAGCTGGCTCTGCCTATCTAGAGGTAATCCCTGCAGGGAGCCGTGAGTGACAGGGACATGATCGAGAAGTGAGCGAGCAACGATATGTGTTTGCTCACTTCCCAAACTATTGAGCCTTTCTCCTTTAAGTCCAAAAAAAGTGTATATCATATAAAAGTGTTATCTTCCACTCCACCAATTAAACAAAGTCCATAAATAAAAACTTTGTGAAATCTTCTGAACAATCCAAAGATTATTTCACACCTCAGTGCTGGTGTAAGAAATACGCACTCACCAGTTCCTAAAGGATATCATATTCCAGATAAGCCACAAGTGCTTTTCAATCTGCGATACTTTCAATCTTCCAAGTGGAACCATCTTCCTCTTTACTGCCTCTCCACAACCATCTCCAGATACAAGTGTATATCCAAACTTCCCTTGCTTCTCTCTCGCTTCTCAGATGGGATATGTGGCTCAAAGCAATGGATTAAAGATCTCTCATAGTTGTAGTTTATTTTATAAAAAAGAGCATTTGTTAAAAATAGAAAACTTACAAGTATAAAATAAAAAATGAACAGAACATCCGCAATGCCAATATCATGATTTGTCGGTACACTCTGCCTACCCTTGACGGGATACACGCTATTCCATTTTGAAAAAGTTGGATGTGACGAAACGTCCCCCAACAGTAAAAAAAAATATGTATAATTAAAAAATAAATAAAAAACATTATTTTAAAAAAATGTAAATAAAAAAACATATCCTGGAGGCAAGGCACATGACGCCGTGCATGCGCGGCATCGGGTGATGTCACACACCTGTTGGGGGCACAATTTTTTATTCTTGCCTCAGGCGCAAAAGGAGCTAGCTAAGGCTATGTGTCCATCTGCATCCACATGTCATGCTAAAGGATACAAATAAAGATTATATTCCGAAACAGAACGGTGTGCGGGCAGCATATCTTCTAGATTTCCCCAACAAGGACACTGACAGTAATTAAAACTTTAGGGAGCAGTAAAAGTGCCACATCAATGGTAGTATTGAGTCCAAGGATGATTGATTTATTTACTTCCTATCAGATGAATGTGGGATAAAACACCCAACACTCTCCCTTCAGCATGGATTTAAAACTGTATGAACTGGAAATATACAGACCCAATAGAGTTTGGGGGTAGGAGCTATTGAGACGCTGGTGTACATCCTGGTTGATAGCTGAATAGTTTATACTACGTTGGTGGAAACGTTGATAAATAGACCATTAAACTTCCTTATATTGACACAGTCTATAGTTGGGGTAAAGCTTATCTACCTCGCAACTCCATTCCCCTTTACTGCCAAAGATACACTATATTGCCAAAAGTATTGGGACGCCCCTCCAAATCATTGGATTCAGTTCCGTGACATTTCCTTGCTACTAAATATTCCGCGTTCACCTGTTACTGGGGTTATAACAAAGTGGAAGCAACTCAGCCACAAAGTGGTAGACCACGTAAAATGACAGAGCGGGGTCAGCGCATGCTGAAGCGCACAGTGCGCAGAAGTCGCCAACTGTCTGCAGAATCAATAGCTACAGACCTCCAAACTTTGTGTGGCCTTCAGATTGGCACAACAACAGTGCATAGAGAGCTTCATGGAATGGGTTTCCATGGCCAAGCAGCTGCCTCCAAGCCGCACATGGCCAAGTGCAATGCAAAGCGTGGGATGCCGTGGTGTAAAGCACGCCACCACTGGACTCCAGAGAAGTGGAGACGTGTTCTCTGGAGTGACCAATCACGCTTCTCTGACTGGCAATCCGATGGACGTGTCTGGGTTTGGCGGTTGCCAGAAGAACTGTACTTGCCTGACTGCATTGTGCCAAGTGTAAAGTTTGGTGGAGGGGGGATTATGGTGTGGGGTTGTTTTTCAGGGTTTGGGCTTGGGGTAGAGGAACTTGACTGGCCTGCACAGAGTCCTGGCCTCAACCCCGTAGAACACCTTTGGGATGAATTAGAGCGGAGACTGGGAGCCCGGCCTTCTCATCCAACAGCAGTACCTGACCTCACAAATGGTCCAACATCCCCATAGACACACCTAAACCTTGTGGACGCCTTCCCAGAAGAGTTGAAGCTGTTAAAGCTGCATAGGGAGGCCAACTCAATACTGAACCCTACGGACTAAGACTGGGATGCCATTAAACTTCATGTGCGCGTAAAGCCGTCCCAATACTTTTGGCAATATAGTGTATGGTTGAGGAGACCAGGAGTCAAACCAAAATACGGTCTTTGGCCCCATTTTTTTGTTGTTGCCAGAGTTTCAGTATTATGTATTGGAAATCACTCCAAGTTAATACAACTTAGGTAATTTCTTGGCCAGGAACATCAGATCTTACCTCAACGCAGAGCTGGACCAAGGTCATGCTGTGTTACAGTAACTCGTTCCCAATTTCAAGCCTTCTCTTTGACAGTTTCATTACTTGGTGAGCCTGCACCCATTTCGATACTTTATTAGATCTACTATCACAAAGACATTACCTTTGAGGCAATCCATTTCTTTTTGGCCATTAAGATGCCATTACATTACTGCCGGACGATTCAATAAATAGAGGGTATAGCCCAAAAGGTTCCTATAATTTATATTAAATAGACAACAGAGCAAGGCAGTTATTGGGAAACCATGACATCATGGCAGAATTCTTTTAATTATCGTCGTATTTCTCATTGGCTTTTCATGCCGTGAGGATTATTCGGGTTTGGAAGGGGTTAATACCCAATTAAGTAATATATGGCAGCCTCAGATAACTCTGCAAACCCTATTAAGGTTTTCATTTGGCACTTGACTCTTTGAAGGACACTTCTTGTTTGCCTTTCAGGCTTTGCTTCGCCAAGCTAAACCTCTCCAAAATTCTCTCTAAATACTATTACAAAATAATATTATAGATATTGTAAAATTGGATTAAAAAAATTATGTGTGCTATAAAATATAATACAGATGGATATTTTATAGAAAACTCCACTTTCTTAATAAAAAGATATATAAAATAAGGAATTTGTACACAAGCCATTTTTTTAAATGTGAAATGTATCTAAACCCAAGAACAAAACTGTGACATAGTTTAGCTTACCAGTTCTTAGATGTGGTGGCTGCGTTATTTTTAATTTTTAGGATTTTTTTCACTGTAGTGTATCTCTGGCATCTACAAGTGATGCTTAGCCTCCATGGAAAAAAAAACAAAAAAACAAAACATGCCTCTATATACAGTTTGTAAATATTAATAGGAAAAAGAACATGGGGTACTTATTATTATTATT
>NW_017307456.1:15708-25309 GCF_000935625.1 Nanorana parkeri | reverse complement strand
CGAATATCGTTTAAAAACAAAACTGAATCGGACATGTGACTTTTCTGGCCAAGCAGATGTGTTTTTTAGTTTAATGCATCCGAATGGGTCTGAGCACGAATTTTCGTTACGGCAACATATACATATATATACATATAACACTAAAGCTGAGACTCCTAGACCCGAATGGCATTCGGGATCCGAATTTCCCAATTGCATTCGAGAGCTCCTGAATGCCATTCGGCTCTGGAAGCCTCAGCTCTAATTTGGCTACCAGACCCGTATTGCTTTCTGGAGCTCCCGAATGGTATTTGGAAATTCGGTCTCCCGAATGCCATTCGGGTCTAGGAGCCTCAGCTTTAGTATTAATATCTGATTACAGTTTTCTGTTAGCAACGAAAATTTGTAAACTCATCCAAAACTAACGTAAATTTGGATTTCGTCCGAAACCCGAACCAAATTTAATTTTGGATCCAAATCCCGAAATAACTAAATATCCGAACCGACCAGAATTTTTCCGCAGCTTACATGTCTAGTGGTTATTCTTATCCAATGCTCTTATCTCACGGTAAGGGTACCAACCTTATTAAAAACAAAATAAAACAAATATAGAATATAGAAAAAAAAATTGCCTGTCCAAAAAAAGTCACCACCAGGATTTAGCAAATAGGTCAGAGCCTTCCATTGGATAATAGGTCTAGGTTCAGCAACGGTATGTGCCCAAAAAAGCTGCCTACCTGAATATACTGAATGACCAGGTTTTTCCATCAATGGATGTTTTCTTCCCTGATGGCACATTGGGCATATTCCAAGATGACAATGACAGGATTCATTGGTCTCAGAAAGAGTGACTCAGGGAGCATGAGACATAATTGTCACACATGGATTGGCCACCACAGAGTCCAGACCCTAACCCCATTGAGAATCTTTGGGATGTGCTAGAGAAGACTTTACGCAGAGGTCTGACTCTCCCATCATCACTACAAGGTCTTCGTGAAAAATGAATGCAACTCTGCACAGAAATAAATGTTGTGACATTGCATAAGATTTTGGAAATGATGTGACTGTGAATGCGTGCCGTAATCAGAGCTAAAGGCGGTCCAAAGCAATATTGGAGTGTGTGACTTTTTTAGGACAGGCGGTGTATAATGAAACATTGTTAATGCTTCTGGGAGAGACCGGACATATGATGTCGGTTGTTAAGCACATAGGTCATATGAAGGGGCTTAGGTGCCCTTCTATGTGACCTTAGGAGAAAGGGATTCTTTTTACTGATTTTGTCATTTTAACAGGTGTGCTCTTAATTCATATGACATATAAATTCTAATGATAAGTCCATTTTAAATTTTGGATCATGATGTTATACTTCAAGGAAGACATTTTATGATTCTAATGGATTAAAAAGCAGTTTGTAACGGCTAAAGATGTTTTATGTCAAATCAGAGGCATGGTTCTTAAAGAAATAAAAGAATCGATAGAAAAATCATAATTTTAATAAGTAATTATTCCTAATAAAGATGAGTTCGATGAATATGATCTGTTATTAAGGTGAATAATGATATAATTATTCATGTAATAATGTATCAAAATAGAGCTTTATATACTGTGATTACCTATAAGATATTGGAAGCGTTTATACAGTAGCTACAAATGAGGCCAATAGAATCAGATAATCCTGTTATCAGCATTATATCTAAGCTCTATTTACCACCAATAACCCTGAGTTTGGGGTATTAACCACTTCAGGACCTGCATGCTATACCCTCTTTCTGTGAAGGTTGTAAGTACATTTTGTCTTTCTTTTCTGGAGTCTGCAAGACCACGGGTGCCCTCCGCCCTAACCCTATCTCCGACAGTTCTTAAATACATTGACTGCAAGCATTAGATCACCAGCATGGAACTCAGTTAATCAGTTGCCACTGGCGGGTAAAGACTTAGGGACAGCTTTGAACTGTGTACCCTAGCCAGGCTAGGAGGACCCAACTCATCCAGAATTCCTTAGGGCAGTGGTTCTCTACCTATGTAACCTTAGGACCCAAATTAGTCCTTGGTCATTAAGCCGTGAAGCAGGTCGCACTGCAATGGAAAGTATGGCATTGCATTCCGGTGCGGGCGATCGAACTGTGAGTGGGAGGTATCTACAATTGCAGGGTAGGATTCAGGGAGGGAGTGGGAAGATTGGGAGTTGGGGGTATGAATGTTGGATATATAACTGGCTCAAAACCATCATAGCTTCCCTTTAAACTGGAGATTGTGCAATGACTATATGATAATCTACAATCTCCCACACCACAATGCACGGTAGGTGCAATTGCGTGAGGTCCAGTGTGGGCTGCTGTCCTGTCATGGCGCTCCATCCAAATGTGCATTGCTTGTACACCTCACTTGCATGCAATGTAGAGGTGACGGGAGCAAGACTGTAACTTCACACCAGGCACCTCTACAGGACATTACAGCAATGCACATATAGATGGAGCTCCCTCGTGGCCATAGCCCCATCACATCCCACCTCAAGCTGATACTTTGCACCGGGCAGCATATTTTGAATGGCTGCTTGGCTTGAGAACTGACAGTGCTGCGCTAGGTGGAGGCTGAGGAGCCTCTCACCTAGAAAAGTGGAAGGCATACGGTGACCCATTAAATACGGGGTCGCAACCCACTTTTGGGTCACGACTCACCAGTTGAGAACCGAGGCCTTAGGGGGTGAGTGCTGCAATAGCATGATGATGCAAGAATGAAGAACAGGAAACAAATATCCCGCACACAAAGCTGAACAGAACATCGTAAAACTGTTACACAAGCCGTAATCTTGTTTTGCTCACATAACTTCCATCTCATATCTAAGCTGGTTAAACTGATCAGAGGAGCTGTGATTAGTTCTGCAAATTAAAATGTTCAATTCATCCTACGCGAGCGCTTTCTATACCTGTGTAAAATTACAGGTAATGTGCATGTGATTATCCCTGAAATGACATATTCAGATCGGAAGAAGACAATTTTTGCTTTCTAACTCCTGAACAGATTATATGAATTTGTTTGGGATATTGTAACACACACACAGATATTATCTCTTTTCATTCCGTAATTCCACAACTTAGTTTAAACATCAAAATCGTCATTTCAGACTCTGAATGTTCCCATCGAGATCAACCGCTGGATAGTTTTGTGTGTGAAATGTTTCAGTTTCTAGGCACGCTCCATGGAACCCGAATGACCATTGCTTTCAAATGACAGTCTTTGCCAGTGCCTGTGTGCTACTGATTGCCAAATTGGTTGTAAGTAAGTGGAGGGCCGTTAAATAGAAAGGGCCCTGTTATCTACCAATTGCCGTTGTGTCCTGAAATATAATAAATGCTTTTCACACAAGATAAGAGTTCACTTATCAAACTTGTGCATTGCGTCTTAGGAATTTAAAGCGTATCTAAAGCCAAAACTTTTATCCTAGTTTTAAATAGAGTCAAAACCCGGTTTGTATTGCTGTCTGGGCGCCAACTGGGGAAATTAACCCTCTCTATTTGCCCTGGTGACTGTTGTCTCTGGGAGAGAAGGTGATAGGATGCAGTTGTCAACGGAAAACAGGAAGAGAGGGCAAATCATCCAATGGGGAACATTGCCTAAATGGGGATTTTTCCTTTCTTTGGAGAGATTTTATCTCAATTCCTTTTGTGTTCCTGGACAGGACGTGAAGGGAAATCTCCACCATTTGTACATAGACAACAACAAAACTTACAACGACAGGTGGTTTTAAAGCTGAACTCCGCCCCGCTCTTTAGTCTTGCATAGTTGTACCGGCTCCTCCCCTAGACTGGAATGGCTTACTCTGATTTTACTGCACGCTGTGAGCTATTCACAATGTGCATTAGAAGCTGCAACAAGTCAGATAGAGCTCTGCCTCATTTCCTGGCTGGGGGACGCGCAGCATCATCTAGCGATTTCTTCCCAGTCTGACTGTCCCTGCTGTCCCTGTCCCCGCCCCTTTCATTCATTGGATTTCAGTTTTTTTCAATCATGTAGACTCATCAGCACATCTGGGAGTTACCTAGGGTGGTCTGCATGGAAATAAAGCCTACCTAGGATCGCCCACATCTTCAGAATGATACCCCTATATCAAGGCATTTTGATATTTGTTGCATAAATTCTCCCAAGAGTCGGCCCATTACTTGAACCTTTTGGGAGGAGTACTAAGGCAGAGTGCTGTGATGTTTTCAGGAAGCTAAACTCAGCACCCTGCCAGTCCCTCTTACCAGTCATGATCTGTCTCCACTGGAGAAGCACAGGGACCCAGTGATGTCATCACTGGGTCTAAAATAAGGCATGTGATAAAAACAGGTTTTAATTATAAATTTCATTAGCATGTTGATGAGGCTAATTAGAGAGGAACCAGGGTACAGATGATAGGCAGTGTTATTAATCTACTTCCTGTGTGCCTAGGAGGACATAGACTCATCCCTAGTGGTTGCATCGCTATGCTGGCTTGGGCTCATGAATGAAGGTTAATTCCCTTTGAACTTGAGTTCATGCAATGAGTATAGGATAATCTACAATTGCAGGGTAGGGTTCAGGGAGGGAGTGGGAAGATTGGGGGTATGAAAGTTGGAGATATAATTGACTCAAAGCAATCATAGCTTCCCTTCAAAGGGGAGATCGTAAAATGACTATATGATAATCTACAATTGCAGGGAACGGTGTATGGAGGGGGTGGGGAGACCGAGGGCTGCTGGTATGAAGGTTGGAGATATAGTTGACTCAAAACAATCATAGCTTCCCTTCAAAGTGGAGATCTTGCAATGAGTACAAGGTAATCCACAATTGCAGGGAAGGGTTCAGAGAAGGGGTGGAAAGATTGGGGCTTGGGGGTATGGAGGTTGGAGACATAATTGACTCAAAACCATCATAGCTTCCCTTTAAACTGGAGATTGTGAAATGTGTATAAGATACTGTACAACAGCAGTAAAGAGTTCAGAGAGGGGGTAGGGAGACTGGGGCTTGGGGGTATGGAGGCTGGAGATATAATTGACTCAAAATCATCATAGTTTCCCTTTAAACTGGAGATTGTGCAATGACTATAGGATAATCTACAATTGCAGGGAAGGGTTCAGAGATGGGGGTGGGAAGACTGGGGGCTGGGGGTATGGAGGTTGGAGATATAATAAACTCAAAACCATCATAGCTTCCCTTTAAACTGGAGATCATGCAATGACTATAGAATAATCTACAATTGCATGGTAGGGTGTAGGGAGGGTGTGCGAAGACTGGGGGTTGGGGGTATGAAAGTTGGAGATATACTTGACTCAAAACCATCATAGCTTCCCTTTAAACTGGGGATCATACAACGAGAATAAGGTAATCCACAATTGCAGTGAAGGGTTCCCGAGATAGGGGTGGGAAGACTAGGGGTATGGAGGCTGGAGACATAATGGACTCAAAACCATCATAGCTTGGAGTGGATAATAAGAATATCTCAAATTGTGGGATTTGTATCCTATGCAACTCTCAATTCACAATTTATTTTTTAATGTTTTATTTAAAATGTAAATAAAGTTACAAATTTGTGCGCTGTACATAAAATTGGCTCACCAGTACCAGTTGTGCAAATAGAGGTCTCAAATCACATTTTAACCAAACTGAAGGTAGATAGTTAAAGTAACAGGGAAAAAAAAGACAGAAGAATAACCTAAATTATATATCTGCTGATTACATTTGTTGGTCATAAACTGAGACACATAAAAAAATATTGCCCGTTAACAAGGAAATATCTCCTGCCCTTCACTGTATTTTAGACTATTCAAGGTTCCGTGCCAGCAGCAACACCAAAATCCATATTTCTAACAGCCTTTTATGGAAGCTGCGTGCCCAAATAGGTCTTCTTAATAGCCAGACATAGCGCATTTCTGTTTACAAGTGCGCCGGGTTCTTAATCAAGCAAAAATGGTACAAGGATGTAGAAAACATGGTTATGTATTTATTACACTGACGTTTGAAATGATTCAGAGCTAAGAAAAATTTAACAATTAATGGCAATGACTGGGGCCTGGCAGAACTCCCAGATACCGTACATCACCGTGCTGGGCTGAAACGGTTCATATTTGCCTTTTTAGTTCTTTTTTTTTTATTCTTGTGTGATATTTTGTATCGGAGTGATTTAAAGGACTTATTCTGAAGCAATATTATTTCATAGTAGACAAAATGTGTTCATTATCGGCGCCGTGTATTTAAAGGGAATGCGCTTTAGCTACTATTTATTAACAAAAGCACTTTTTATGACAACATGTGACTTCCCACTGTTGTTACAGCTATTACATTTTGTTGTGGTGGGTGCAGGGGGCTAATGTTGGCATATGCAAATGGGAATTGTTACACTAAAATAATATGCAGGGTGTTTTGAATGTGTGGATAGTATGTTTGGTGATAAGGGAGCAGGATTATGCCTAGTAGGTCTTCAGTGGGACTCACTATTTTTCTGGGGGAACAATGTTCCTGGGGGGGTCTTTGGTAGTGGGGATTAGATGGTTAGCTGCTGCTACCTCTGAATCCAGCTCTGTCTGGCATTCCCCCCAGGTCATTGACGTCACTGGTTGCCAGGTGCTCAGCAGGATGCCAGCCAGAGCATCCCGCTCAGCTCCTGGCAACCAGTGACTTCAGTGAGCTTAGCAGGATGAAGGCCAGAGCATCCCGCTCAGCTCCTGGCAACCAGTGACTTCAGTGAGCTTGGCAGGATGCCGGCCAAAGCCTCACAGGTTACTAAGCTCTTACCAACCAGGGATGCCGAGGCCGAAAAGGAGGCAGTAGGCACACCTGCTGCCATCCCCCCACGTGACCCTAATGAGAAGCTGCCTGAGGCAACTTCATCAGGCTGCCTCCTTATATGAATGGCCCTACCAGCAGTTGTACTCTACCTAGAACATAGGTTGCATGATACGTTTATTTGTAACAGTTATTTATATAGCGTCGACAATTTACGCAAAGCTTTACATAGTGCTATCAGGTTGGTGATGGTAGGAGCCCAGATGCGGGGGACTTGCCAGTACGGTCGGTGGTACCTCTACTCAAGTGGACTAGGGTAACGCACAATCTCCTGCGTAGTGGTAGCCAGTACAGAGGCAGTCCAAGAGCACGGTAGCAAAATCACAATCAGGAATCATAGTCGTAACAGCAGAGGTCGGGGCAGGCAGCAAAGTACCAAGGCCACGGAACAGGCCAGAGGTCGGTAATAGTAATCAGAAACGGGTATAACGCTGGGCACTCTAAGAACAAGCTTAACAATAACCGAGCACAAAATCACTCACCCTTCCTGCTTAAATACCTGTTAGCAATGAGATGATGTCATTTCCAGGGGCGGACCACTTACTTGGAGGGGTGTGCACTGTCCCTTTAAGAGGCAGTCCAGTGCTTGTGCGTGTCTCTTCCTGTACACCTCCGGACGATGGAACAAGCGGACACCACACACAGCAGCCATTGGGCTCGGCACTGCACAAGGAGACCACCCGATGGCGCGAGACCCTGCGAGGGGTAACAGGTAAGTCCTCACAAGTGCACATTCACATCAGTCCCTACCCCCGAGGAGCTTACAATCGAAGGAGCCTTATTTTAGCCTATATATTGATAAATGGAGTGCATAGCATTCCATTTATCAATATTAGATCTCATTTGCCACATAGTTGCCCAATTAAACATTGCATTCAGGTTGGCTTGTAAGTTGGAGACATCTTGCAAGAGCTTACTGTAAAGACTATGGAAAGTGAAATTTGGGCAGGACCTCATCTTCTGAGCCGCATTCTCCTGCCACAGATGAACAATGTGACTGTTAAAAAGAAGAGGCCAAGACAGCATTGAATCTTCCAAAGAAGATTTTTTTTGTAATCAAGTGTAGTACTGCACTCTGCCCCCACCCCATACTGGCTGCTGCCTGAGGCTAGGTCTTTACCTCACCTCACCTTCTTGTCACAGTAACTCGTGATTCTGGTAAAAAAAGCCATCTGAAATATTGCGCCATTCCAGACAGTAATAAACCTCCCCAATGTCCTCATCAAGATTTCAGCATCAGATATCTGTTTTTCCCTCCATCCTTTGCAGATCTGAAAGGCGATTTGTCCTGATGTTATTATTTCAAATGGAAGTTCACTTTATGAATTACAAGAGAGATTTTATTGACACAAAAATAAGTGCCAAAGGCAGAGATCACCTCTTGTTTGGATCAATCTAGTGCCGTTATTACATCAAGTATACCTCTATGCTGTTTTAGAAGAGACATTTGGACTGGAATGGAAAAATAAACACAAACATAGGCTCCTATCCCTCTTTTATTTTGTTTTTGTATTGCACTTGCAGATCTCATTAGAGTTAAAGCGGGTTTATACAATCTTTAGCATTCTTAATGGTATAATAGCGGTAATCCATTATATATATATTTTTTTAAAAACACTCTAATAAGATGTTTTAGATACTGTGCCTTCAGAAGGTACTTTCAATTCTCATGGGTGAAGGTTTTAGCCTCTAGTTTACCAAATAAAATAAAAAAAATTAACCATGTGGCATTAACTTAATTGGTCACAGAAGTCACTTCATTAACCATAACCATTTACTGAATAACAATGCAAATGTATGTAAGAACACTTACATTTTAACAATTGTGGCATTGCATGGCACGGTGTAATTTGGCATAATGGTCACCCAAGACTCTCAGCCAGAGGGGCTGGGGTGTTTCAGGAAATGTGTATTTACAGGGAAAGAACTGGCTTTTCAGTTCTTTCTGGATTCTGCTCAAGATCCTGGAACCTGGAGACTTGGGAGGGATAAAAATCTCCATGCCAGGGTCCATGCTAGTAAGCAAGCACCTATGGTTTCACAGCGCTGCACAATCCTTATTGCAAGAGTGCTAACAAGGGTTTAGGGCACCCTGGGACCTGGGAGACAGGGAAGGTTCCCGTCCAGGAGTCAGGAGGACTCCAACCAGGAGTCAGAGTTGAGCCAGGTGGTGTGTGTGCTGGAGGCACGCAAGAGACAGTTGGGGAGGCTAGGCAGCTGATGAGGTTGAGGAACACAAGGGGTGTGTGTAAGAGTCACATGAGAGGTGTGGAAAGCCGCTGGGAGCTGCTAAACATGCCTGAGCACTGCTTTTGATTGTTGCTCTGTTGGGAATGACTCTAAAAGTCCGACTCTAAAAGTAGTACTTTTGTGTAGCTCTCATTGCTCACCAACTAACTTTTACCTTGGCCAGAATAGCCACCTACCTTCTCCCACCTAGGGGAATAAATATGGTCACAGCTGACCAGGTAACCAGGGCCGGATTTCCCACAAGGCCAACCAAGGCCTGGCCTTGGCGCAGCAGGGAGTAGAGGGGCAGCAGGGGTGTGGGATTCCTATCTCCCAATGCCTGGGACATGCAGTTCTGGGAGCCGGGTGGGTAGTTGTTTTCTACATTTAGCTCTGCTAAATGCAGAAAACATTTAGCTCTGCTAAATGCTGAGCTAAATGTGATCTAGGCAACAATGCCGGGATCACTTGTACAAAACAAGCTGCAGCTTCCCCACTGTACATTTAGCTCTGTTTTGGGCAAGCAGAGCTAAATGTACAGTGGGGAAGCTGCAGCTTGTTTTGTACAAGTGATCCCGGCATTGTTGCC
>NW_017307456.1:0-15682 GCF_000935625.1 Nanorana parkeri | reverse complement strand
GGGGGGGGGGGGGTGTTTTGTTGGGAAGGGGGGCGCATTGAGAAACCTGGCCTTGGGGCAGCAGAGAGAGTGAATCCGGCCCTGCATGTAACTAGCCCTGAGGGGCACAGCACACAGAACTTACAGTGTAATAGCGCAGAGAATATGATGATATCAGCTCTTCTGTTTGCAACATTGGGGGCTGTTCACCACCGAGTGAAGATCAAAGAGGAAGAGGACCATGTGTGCAGTGCTTGGTGCTTTATTTAATGACCCAATAAGTAAATAGTCCCACCACTGCTACCATTGTAGTGCTTGGTGCTTAGACTTTTAATATAATGATCAAATAAAACTCAGTAATCTCCAGTCTCAGGGTCATCCAGTCCTGAGCAGGGGCCATGGCTTGCACTCATCTCATACTGCAAGCCATTGAGCTTCTATGGTGACTATGGCATTTCTCCCATCAAACAGTCCCCTAAGCAGGTAGAATATTAATTGCTTATTTATGCTACACAGATTTACAACTCAGCAGCTTCCTCTCAGTTTTCCAAATTTGGGAGGCAGTCCAGAAGCTTAATATATGACTAAGCTAATTGGGCAGAGCAGCTACTTTTTTTGTTTGTTTCCTTGTTAGGCAATCCCAGTGTGAATTATATTTGTGGTTGGTGCAGTTCAAGCTGAATAACATCATATAAAGATTAGATATTAATTTACCGTTGAGGCATCACTTGACCAGCTTGAAGACTTCAGGAACAGGTAAATATAATAAAGGTATACAAAAAAAAATGTTTGTAGGATCTTCAAGGGTGGGGTGAGCGCTTGGGGGTGGGAGAGGTGAGCCCAAACTTGGGCTTTAAGTTACCGAGCAAGACAGCTTTGGTATGACCCAACCAGTGATGTACCGTGCCTTCTGTGCTGGGTGAGGCATCCCCCAGCCTGCTGAAGCTCCGTCCCTGTCCCGCCGAAGCTCCAACCCATCCCACCGAAGCCACGCCCCCAGCTTGGTAACCAAGCTGTGTGGGGAGGAGGAAGGGAGGAGACAGGGAGGAGCCTCCCTGTCCCTTCTTTGCTTGTCACCAGTGAGGCATCGAGATCGACGTCCTCACTTTTTTTGTGTTTTCTTTTTTTGATTGGACAGCTTGGGCCAATGGCGCTTTGCCATTGGTCCAAGCCATCCACAGAGCTCACGGCTCTAACACAGTAGAGGCTGTGACAGCTCTTGCCTCACCAAGTTAGGTTACATAAGCAGTGGGGAAGCCCGTTGCTGTGTAACCTAACTACATGTCAAAAGCTGGATGCAGCGCTGCCTGTATTTAACATCCACCGCTCCGTCCATGACAGGTTACACAGCCGGGAGGCTTTCCCTGCTGTGTAACCTGTAACAAGCCGCTCTGAATGGAGAAAAAGCTGTCGGCTTCAGACTTGAAGCTGACACCTTTTCTCTTCATAATACTAGGTGGGGCTCTGCCTCGTCTGCCTCCCCTGACCGCACGTCCCTGGACCCAACACTAGCTAAAATAAACCATTTCCGTGTCCTCTTCCAATCACCTTTTTACCAAGCTAATCAAAACTACTTTCCTATAGGTTTTCATTTATCATGAGATATCTAACCTTCTCTTGTCATGCCATTAAATAACCCTGATTAGGTAAGAAAGTCTTCCACCAACGGCCCCGGATATTAGTTTAAAGTCAACTATTATCTGCCTGAATATGATTTATTGTAAACAAGTCAATAAGTAATTTCTCTTCCAAGACAAAGCAGGCATTCCGTATTGATCGGAATAAATAAATACAGAAGGATGAAGAGGAATTATGGAAAGGTTTTATATAAAAGCCTCTGGCACCTATAGTCTGCTGATTAGATGGGTGATATCCACAAATAAAGTATTCCGAGATACACAAATATTTTCTTTTGAACTCACAGCAAGTTAATGAAACAGCGTATTTATAATATTGCCAAATTTGCAATTATTTAACTCTTATTTGAATGTTAAGTATTTCAACTTTTGTACTTTCATACTTTTTATGAACCGGACTGATTGGTGATAACTTAAAGAAGAACTATGGGGTCAGGGCTTTTCCCCATAGTTCTCCTAAAGGTCACTGGAGGACATAAATTAGCATCCTCCCGTCACCCAAACCTCAGTATATCGCGAGCTACAGCTCGCGGTATACTGATACGCCGCAGCCGGGACGGATCCCTACATTACTGTCGAGATCCACCCAGCTGCGTGAGTGACAGCTGGCTCTGCCTATCTAGTGTGGCCATTGGAGGGATGGCACCAGAATGACTGACAGTCATTTTGGTGTCACCCCTTCCTCTCTCCTGACAGTGTCGGGCTCCCTGGCTAATTTTGTTCCCCATGGTCCCCGTGTGTGTTGTGAAATAGTCAAAGCTCCAAGCTCACTCCCAGGATGGACTACAAGCTCAATACAAATGAGTAAACTAAACATGAGATTGTAGTCCATCTCGGGAGCGAGCTTGGAGCTTTGACTATTTCACAACACACACGGGGACCACGGGGAACAGATGTAGCCCCCCTCCAGAGGGAAGGACAGTGTCACCACCAATTCAGAGATGATTGGAGGATCTACAGCCGAGTGATACACAAATAAGATACATTGTTGGTAATAGTTAAGGGACTTGAATGTGTTTTTAAGATTGAACTTCTGAGTTTACTGTCACTGTAAAGAGCGTAATAGCGGCTGGATTTGGAGGGAAGATAGAAAACAGACCACACAAGAAGTGAGCATAATATATCTTCTATTGCAGGGATCTGCTATCATGATTTATTTAATAATGAACTATTACATTTGCTAGAAGTAAAATAAAAGAAGATTTCCCATTTTCTTATTGTTGTCTTGGCATCTTTCTGGCCACACATGCTCAGAATATTTATTGCGGATAAGCTCATCTTGCAATATGGCAGCATGGAGACCCGATCGAGACAACATCGAATCTCAAAGGAAACAACTTTTATTCTGCATATCCATCTTTCTGACAGGCTTTCAACGATTGTCCTAAAGATGAAAATTGGAGATCACAGGCAGGATGCTGGTTACCCTAAAAGAGTAAAGGATAGAAAATAAAAGGCACACAAAAGAAGCAAACAAGATGATATGTTTTTTTTTTAGCAGTTTAGATCTTGGTTTAGAAAATAATCTGAATGCGTATAAATAACACAGAACAATGCAATATTTATCTCTTACAAAGTTTTAGGCGATCTCCCCGGTGACTTTCTTCAATGCCGTAGAAGTTAATAATTGGTGTGGGTTTTACAAGCTAAATGTGGGAACCAATTAATGACTGTGTATTTTTTCCACCCCTAATCCGGTGAACAGAACATTTTATGAGCTAGTCAGAAAAACTTTTTTTTCTTTTGTTGTTCACATTTGTGTTGTTTTCTAATGTACTTTTGAAACATTATTTATAAACACGGCGCAAAATGCAGCAACCCATAAAGACTAATAATAAATCAGCACTCAGCAAAACAATGCTGTCACCAGGACCGGCTTTCAATTGTCAACCCCAGCCATCTGCAATGTGCACATTAGTAGAACTACAGATCTTTCCAGGTAAAAAGATGAAGCACGCCGCAAACAATTCAAATAAAATACAGGTACTGGTATCGGTGCATCCCTACCAAATACTAAAGCTGTAATAATAGTTTAAGGTTAAAAACAAAGGTTTTAGATAGACGTCTTCTGCAGAAAATGTGAAAGCCGCACCGCCTCGCAAAGGCTACTCTGTATAGTGCGGTCCTAACTCTAAACTATGAGAGTCTCCATCTTGGAGCACATGTGGCAAAAGATAAAATTGGGTGCAGGTTTGTCAGGAGGAAGCCTAACCTCCTTAAAGGCACAGGGACGCACAAGGGACCCCGCACATCACAACGGCAGCTGAGACCCCCCCATGCGTCACTGCACCAAATCAGTCCAGCAAAAGAAATGGCAAACGCACTCATCAAGTCGTCACCAGCTTTACAGCAAAAATTAAGAAATAATGTCACCAGTACACCATAGTAGTAAAGCAATAGTCCATTTACTGACACATTGCCATGGTCTACACGGTGCCTTCCGTGGTCACTACGAGCACCCACCCACCTGTATGGGTTTCTTCCGGTAAGGAGTGCAGCAAGACCTCTGGTTCACAGCTTTACAGCAAGGTGCACATGGAAGGGCTTTATACAGTACAACAGCAAAAAGTTTCCCAGCAAGCATGCAAAAAAACATGTCTCCCCACTAAGGTTAATAACAGAGGTTTGGATACACGTCTTCTGCAGAAAATGTGAAAGCCGCACAGCCTTGCCAAGGCACCTCTTATAGTGCGGTCCTTACTCTAAACTATGAGAGTCTCCATCTTGGAGAACATTTGGCAAAAGATAAAATTTGACAAACCTGCACCCAATTTTATCTTTGCCCAAGTCCTCACAGATACAAGTACTGATACATTTTTGTTTATTGTCATGTGACAATTTTTCTAAAACAATACAGACTAATGATTTCAGGACAGTGGTGGAGCACCAGAGCCCGGTCCCAGCTGCAACCTCTGCAACCCCGGTAGTTCTCATGAAAATGCCAAGTATCGGCAATGGTACTCGAAAAGTATCGGTGCATCCCTAGTATATATAATATTTTATATAGACTGTTTTGTGTATACAGTGCATAGAAAATAAAACAATTTTTATAAGAAAATAATTTTAAAATATTTTTTCAGGACAGCATTGCCCAAACAAAGCTTAGTTTGAATATACAGGTGAAACTCGAATAATTAGAATATCGTGCAAAAGTAATTGCAGTAAGTGCTGCAAAAGGGGCCCAAACCAAGTACTGAGTACATATGCATGCTTGTACTTTTCAGAGGTCCGATATTGTTCTATGTACAATCCTTGTTTTATTGATTGCATGTAATAATCTACTTTTTTGAGGTTATGGATTTGGGGTTCTTGGGGTTTTCATGAGCTGTAAGCCATAATCATCACAATTATGACAAATCACAGCTTGCACTATCTTGCTTTGCATGTAATGAGTCTCTCTCATATATTAGTTTCACCTTTTAAGTTGCATTAGTGAAATAAATTAACCTTGCACGATATTCTAATTATTCGAGTTTCACCTGTATGTATATATTGCTTTGTTATCTTATGTAATAATTAAGTTATCACCACATAAACAGCCCCGTAAGGAAATATAAAAATTGCTCTGGTCCATAGGGAGTATACGGGTATGAGAACTAGAGAAGTTAAAGTTAAATATGAAACTTTGGAAACTTATTTTAATTAAAGGCCTACAAAAGCCTCCCATCGTTGGGTACGTGTGATACGGAATGCTTTGTTTAACGTTGCTGAGAACGATTTTCTGTCTGTTCTTTGTTGCTCTAATACTTCATGCAACTATTTTTCTTTGTGGATTCCAAAGACGGGGAACCCCAGGGGTCTAACAGCTGCAATACCGAGACGTAGATAATGCAAATCTGCGCCTCCCACACAAGCTGACTTCATTTCGTTCATTAAATGGAAATTAGTGAAACTCGTTACCTTTATTGTCTTGTCTTCTTTGCCACTGCAGCTGCTAAAGAAATCGCTTGATATTCTGTCAATAGAAATGATGAAAATTTTAATATTTTAGAGGCCCTTTGAAGACTTTGGGATGATATTGGGAATTATTATTTATTTAATTTTTTTACTAGTATAAACGTTTTCTTTTTTGTTTTTTAAACTTCGCTTTTCTTTACAGGAACCCAATGCAATGTGCTACTTTATGAAAGTGACCTTCTTGCTGAAAAAAAATAAAATGAAATGAGCAAGCTCTTGGAAAATAAGTGATTTCCTATTTACCCGTCCATGCAACGATTCATAGAATCGTCACTCTGTAGCTGAGCAAAGCCGACTGAAAGATGTTAGGAGTTTATTGTTGTCCTTGCATCTGTTGACATGTTTTCCCGTCCCTCTCCATCATGGTGACCGCTGTCACACCCCTACCCGTACACAAATATAAATTTTACAGGAGGAGTTAAAACCCTTCCCAGCTCGGCTAAAAGTGCTTCTATGGCTGCCGCTCATGGTTTGGACGATTCCTCCTAATTTTCAGTTCCGTCAATCATCATCATCTAGTCAGAAAACAAGGGGACATCTTCCTTACAGGAACACATATACAATTAAGAACATGATAGGGATTTATAATCCTTAATTAATCTAAAAAAAATAAAAAAATTGATTTATTGGGTATCCAAACCTAAAAACAATACAAAAAGCAATAATTTATATATACACCAAAGAAATAAAATAAATCAATACTGCAGCTTATCAAACCTTCAAGCGGTGGCTGCATTCGTTTTTCTCTTTTTTTTTAGACTTTATGAAAGGGGCGCTCAGATTCAGATAAGCCCCCCTGCCTGCAGACCCCCGCAACCAGACCAGGATTGTGGGGAAGAGGCCCTTGTCCTCATCGACATGGGCACAAGGTGCTTTTCCAGGGGGTCCCCCATGGCAAGGCACCCTCCCCATTGTACGAAGCAGGGGGGGGGGGGGTGGGGGGAGGGTTTTTTTTTTTGCATTGGGGTCCCCCCTAAAATTCCTACCCGACCTAAAGGGTTTGGTATGAGTTGGGGAGGGGACCCCACACCTTTTTTTATTATTTCTGTGGACTGTCAAAAGTTAAAAAGAAACTAAAGAGTAAACATGTAACTTTTTTTTTCAATGTCACTTTTCTGCAACAAATGTTGGTTTCCTATGACCACGTCTCTGCCTTATGCTCCTGCACCTCATTGCCTGCCAGTTACTGAACCGGCCCGCCTGACTCCGATTCTGTGTGCTCTGCTGCCATCAGGCCTGCTTCTGATCATCTGGTTCCGGAGTGTCCTGCATCCAGCTACTTGCATCATCTCACCAATACCAGCGGGTCTTCCTCATCTACAGGCACTGGTGCCTCTCTCTCCGTACCGTGCACTACCTGTGCCATCTTCAGGGGTGCCCTGGCGAGAGTTGCAAGAGTGAGCCTCCCTCATCTGTTCAGGTCATACCAGGTACGTGGCGACATTTACCTTTTAATGGCTATTGTTATTTTTGGCTGGAGTTCTGCCTTAGTTTATTTTTTATTTGCAGGTGCATAGGTACCTTAAATGACCCACCCGCAATCAGTCCTTGTAAAGTCATTTGTTGTTTGCACAAGGGCTTATCTCCGGAGGATACAACTATCTCCAGTTTTCAAGGGAGGATGTTGCGCCACACTTAGCGATAAGTAAGATTACAGCTATAACTCACAACAAATGAGAACAGGGAGGAGGATCAATAAGGTTATGATAGATAACCTAATTCTATCTTGAAGCCTGCATAGCGGCGCAGTCATTTGGTGTGCTCAGATTGAAGACAAAGCTTCAGGTTTACACATTAAAGGACACTTGTGCTAATCATGTAGACCGTAATTACGTCTAAATAGGAAGATAAGAGCACATTAATGCTCCTAAGAATCTAATAGGGTAATAGACAGATGGTCTACGGAAGGAATAACGGCCCTCTAAGCAATACCCTTTTTATGATGGATTCTGTACACTGCTAGAGTTGGGTAAGGCTCTACATTGTTTTCCTCATATCTCGATGTTTTGGCTTGCATGTACCAACAGATAAGTTGCTGCTCTTTGTTTTGTTTTGTTTTTAAATTTTAAAGTGACCCTTTCACAAAAATAAAATCCTGAATGGAAGACATTCCTGTAAAGATAGTGATTACTTTCCTCTCCTATTTCCCGTTCATCCAAATGCCCCTTTTATCAACCCAAGCGTCTGAAAGTGTTGGATTTCTGCCCCTGCACTGCAGGCAGTTTTCCGTTTACCCCCACTGACCCCCTATGCCACTACTGTGTCCTGTGTCACTACAATGTCCGTGGCTTCTTCTGGAGGGGGGCTATCTTTGTTCCCCATGGTCTCTGTGTGTGTTGTAAAGTAGCCACCGCTCCAAGCTCTGCCCCCTGGGATGGACTACAATGTCACGTTTAGTTTAATCATTTGTATTGAGATTGTAGTCCATCCCGGGAGCGAGCTTGAAGCGGTGACTACTTTACAACACACACAGGGACCATGGGGAACAAAAGTCGCCCCCCCCTCCAGAAGGAAGGACAGTGTCAGCACCGATCCAGAGATGATTGGAGGATCTACAGCCGAGTGATACACAAATAGATACATTTTTGTTAATAATGAAGGTACCTGAATGTATTTTTAAGTTTTAACTCCTGAGTTTAGTGTCACTTTAAATGTAGAGTCTTAATTCAGGATTTTATTTTAGTGAAAGAGTGGATGGTTCAAGTAAGACTTTAGGGGAAATGTTCTACAGCCATCTTTAGGACACTTGTGCTAATCATGTAGACCGTAATTACGTCTAAATAGGAAGATAAGAGCACATTAATGCTCCTAAGAATCTAATAGGGTAATAGACAGATGGTCTACGGAAGGAATAACGGCCCTCTAAGCAATACCCTTTTTATGATGGATTCTGTACACTGCTAGAGTTGGGTAAGGCTCTACATTGTTTTCCTCATATCTCGATGTTTTGGCTTGCATGTACCAACAGATAAGTTGCTGCTCTTTGTTTTGTTTTGTTTTTAAATTTTAAAGTGACCCTTTCACAAAAATAAAATCCTGAATGGAAGACATTCCTGTAAAGATAGTGATTACTTTCCTCTCCTATTTCCCGTTCATCCAAATGCCCCTTTTATCAACCCAAGCGTCTGAAAGTGTTGGATTTCTGCCCCTGCACTGCAGGCAGTTTTCCGTTTACCCCCACTGACCCCCTATGCCACTACTGTGTACTGTGTCACTACAATGTCCGTGGCTTCTTCTGGAGGGGGGCTATCTTTGTTCCCCATGGTCTCTGTGTGTGTTGTAAAGTAGCCACCGCTCCAAGCTCTGCCCCCTGGGATGGACTACAATGTCACGTTTCGTGAGCGAGCTTGGAGCGGTGACTACTTTACAACACACACAGGGACCATGGGGAACAAAAGTCGCCCCCCCCTCCAGAAGGAAGGACAGTGTCAGCACCGATCCAGAGATGATTGGAGGATCTACAGCCGAGTGATACACAAATAGATACATTTTTGTTAATAATGAAGGTACCTGAATGTATTTTTAAGTTTTAACTCCTGAGTTTAGTGTCACTTTAAATGTAGAGTCTTAATTCAGGATTTTATTTTAGTGAAAGAGTGGATGGTTCAAGTAAGACTTTAGGGGAAATGTTCTACAGCCATCTTTTAAGGAGAACTGCAGAATAAAAAATATAGTCAGGGCTATCGACACACTGCAATGGTTACATGCTCCTTTTGTCTAAAGGGATTCAAATAAAGCAAATTTACTTACCTGAACCTTGGTCCCACGGGCTCCCCCTGGGCTGTTAGACCGGTCCCTGCAGTCTCTTCTCCTCTGGGGCCTGGCACTCTAAGGACTGTTCATCTTGTCTAATGCTCGACCATTGACCTGGATTAGGCGTAACGACCCAGAGGGACATTCCATAGTCAGAGAAGAGTGGAAGAGAGGTAAGCGCTGACCACCACGGGACAGAGGATCATGTGAGTAAAACTGCTTTAACAAGCCCCTTAGACAAAACAAACACTTAAAGTGACATTAAACCCTCAGATTTTTTTTAACATAAACCAATACTGTAATGTGTACCTTACAGTAATCCATGGTAGTTTCCCTTCTCTTTGCTGCTCTTCCTTTTAAATCCTTCTCTCTTCTCATGCTGGGGGAGAACTTCCCTTTGCAGCTGAGTGCCTCTTCCTGTAGTGCTGTCTCAGGTTGTGAACCTTCACACAGACACCATGTATCCATTCCAGAGACAAGGCAGTCTGCTGCAAAACAGAAGTTCTGCCCAGCATGAGAAGACATGAGGATTTAAAGGGAAGAGCAGCAAAGAGAAGGGAAACAACCATGGATTACAGTAAGCCGCACATTACTGTATTGTTTTATGTTAAAGAATCTGAGGGTTTAATGTCACTTTAAACCTTGCAGTGTGTTTCTCGGGGTTCTTCTTTAAATAATGCCTCTACCCAAAACAGATGTGCAGAATCAGGAACTCATCTCAGGGATGGTGGGAGCTCCTCATAATTGGCACAGCGGGTGTACAGACCCGGGAACTCAGCACAGGGATGGTGGGAGCTCCTCATAATTGGCACAGCGGATGTACAGACCCGGGAACTCAGCACAGGGATGATGGGAGCCCCTCATATTGGGCACAGCGGGTGTACTGACCTGGGAACTCAGCACAGGGATGGTGGGATTCCCTCAAAATGGGCAAGTCAGGTATAGCAACCTGCGATATGAGGACTCTCACCAATAGAGTCCCCAAAAGAGAAGAAACTAAATCCCCAACATCCACCAGACACTAATTATATATGTTTTGATTAATTTAACCCTTTAATATTTGTCTGTGTTTTTTTTTTTTTTAGTTAGATCTGCTTCGGGGCTGTTCACACCTGAGATTGTTAAGTAATGCATGTGGTGCAACTCTCATTACCGTGCATTGTGGCGTGCTGCATTACCACGAGCCTGTCATTTTCAGTGGATGCCTGGAGAAATTGTCCCTGCTCTATTGTATTACTGCAGCACACCTCAATACATATTGCACATTGTCAAAGGCTGTGGTGCACTCTGTAGGGGGGCGTTGGGGTGCCACCTAAAGTGAATAGCACTGCAACGTGCTTGGTGTGTTAGCATGCATTGCGGTAACACACGTGTTTTACTGCGTATAGTGTGAATGAGCCCTTCTTCTCAAGGTCACAGCTGCTACCAACCGCTGAAACATTAGATCTGGTTGTGGAACTTTTCTCTATACTATCTGTTGAGTTCTGAATACATTTCACTGACCTGAGACTCGGCGATATTCATGTCTCATAAGCTGCTGATGCATCATTTGTTTTGAATTTCCACCTCATTCAACACAATAAAATCGTTATTGACAAAGAGACGCACATGCTTTGCATTTCATTGCTTTGCAGTTTCAGCTATTTTTCCCTATCAGCCACTAATTAAATTACATTGGGAGATTAAAAAGTGTGCAAGAGAGAAGGTATAAATCTAGAGGCAGCAGGGTAAGTAGACAGACAAAATCCTTCTTGTGAAAGCTATACTAGCTGAAATAGATAAAAAGAAAACTTGAGGGAAGATTCACAGTTGTGCAAAATGCATTCCAGTAGGAATGCACCAATACCAATATTAGTATCGGTATCAGTGTCAATGACGAGTATTTGGGCGAGTACTCGTACTCGCCCAAATGCTCCCGATGCCTGTCCCGATACCAGAACTTCCAGTATCAGGAAGCTGGGCGGCGAGTCCAGAGAGCATGGAATCCTACAGATGGGCAAGTGCCTCACAAAACTTTATGCCCTTTGATCCCTTGGGATTGAAGGGACATCTGTGGGCGGTTCAATGGGTGGTATCTGTCTTATGGTTCTCGCAGAGTCCCTGGCAGGTTTTACAAACCTTCATTGAGAATCCCAACCAAGACTTCCAGAAGACCTGCTAGTACCTCCAATAGTATTCCCAGGAGACCTGCCATTACTTCAAATGGCTCTTATAGAATCCAGGCCGGTTATACCAATGATAGTCATAAAATCCAGACCAGAACATTCACAGTGCACTGAATGGAGCTGGGCGTGTCGTTTCTATGTGGAGAAGTATATAATCACCAGCTCTGCCAGGGGGGCTGTGTCTTCAAGCCAGATTTCTGTACAAGAGCTATAATACTGTTGTTTGTTTCCTGTTGCTCACCTGGTCCATCTGACCCTTCTTCGCTTGCTGCCTACTCTGATCTTCTGCCTGAACCTGATTATGCTTCTGTCTCCTGCCTTAACGATCTGACCACTCTCTGTTGGCTCCCTGCCTGGACTTCTGCCTGGATCCGACTACGCTCTTGTCGCCTGACTTTGTCTCCTACTCGCTGACCCGGACCGTTCCACCATTCTCTGGCTCTCTTGTCGGGCTCCCTAACTTTTCCTGTCCAATGCTCCAGATCACTGTCTCCTCATTGGAGCCCTTTTTACCTGCTCATTCCTTGGTCGGGCAATCCTGGAAGTTGTGTCCTGGCAGCAAAACCCATCTCCACCATCAGGAGCTCTGGTGAAAACCTGCTGGTACTTAGATTCTGTGCCTCGGGTAAGCTCATATCACCTGCCAGGGGGTGTCACTGTAACAAGCTGTGAGGATCAGCATCGGTCACCCTGCTTAATGGTCAAAGGCAACCGGTCAGCATACCCTGAAACATGTCCCCTGAGTTCCAGTTTCAAGCTAATTTTCCCTGGCAATGCTGCAAATATTTATAAGAGGAAACACTTTTGGGCAAAGGTTTGTGGCTTGGAATTAAGAGCGCTTTTTCCCGCTGAATGAAGTTCAGCTTTAACCATATGATAATATTAGTCATGAACATTAGAAGTTTCCTTGCGTTGTGTCAAGACTTTAGAAAGGTTGGGAACCACTGCCCTAAATGGATAATAGCAGATAAATATTCTAATATAGTCAAACTAGTTCTGGAAAGTTCTCTTCACTCCGTCTCTAGGATGTAATCTGTGAAATGACTTTTTGATGTGGTTTGTATTCATCATGAATGATGAGCAGTAGGCTGAATCTGCAGGAAGACTTCACAGGCCCTGTTCATTAATGCAGCAAAATCTTTCTACCTGTCATTCTGAATACTGATGGGATCTCTGAACAGCTTTCGCTGTTAAGATTTTTATGGCCGTTTTTCAATTTAAACATCTCCAATTTGGAAAACCACACAAAGCTGTACAAAATGCACAAGCTGTGGGTAGAAGCCGTCGGTACAGGTGAGCTGTGTATGTGTATATGTAATGTAATGTAGTGTGTGTGTGTTTGTGTGTGTGTGTGTGTGTGTGTGTAATGTATGTAGATGTGTGAGTGCCATATTACTGATAGGCCAGGCACACAAAACGAGTGCTTTCTGGGCCTCATGAGGACCTTTTGCACCTTCTGTGTGGCCCTCGGCCAGTCAAAGAACTTAACTTGCATGAAACTCCAGACTCCTCCATATGCCATGACATAAAACCCTTTATGTTTGGGTTTATTCAATAATGTGATTATTCATTCTTAAAGGAAAATTATATCATTTTCAATGTTAAAAAATGCTTTTCTGCTCATATTCCCTGCCCCATCCAGCATGTATACCTATCCAGAAAGGTTCTTCACCACCTTGCTGCTGCAGCATCTCTTCCTGTCTAATATTTGGTGACTGGTGCCAAAGCTTATGCAGGGGGTAGTGTCATTGCACCTTACAAGATACAGTGTTGGGGCCTGGTTATTGCTGCACTGGCTCAAGCCCTATCACATACAGTAGGAGAGGCTCAATGCTCTCATGGCCCCAGAAGCCAAGCTCCAACAGGGAGGGCTATGCCAGTGCAAGGAGGTGGCAAGGAAGTGTGCCTTGGTTAATTAAGTATACCTTCCTAGAGAGATAGGCTATCTGCAAGCATTGTCATGTTGGTCTGCATGGGTAAATGGGCAAAGCAAAGTGTCTGTATAAGTTTACACATCTCTCTCTCTCTCTCTCTCTCTCATAAAAGTAATATATACTAAATTAATTTTATGGGTAACTACTGAATTTATATTCTTTGTTGCTATTGCAGAATATATTTTGATAAGCGTTTTTGTGCACGAGCTTAACTTTTCCCTGGACTCTTAAATTCTACTTGTGTAGGAGACTTACCTGCAGATTGACAATGGATTGCCCAAAAATGTGCAAGCACACAAGCATGCAATCCATTGCTCAAAGTTCCTGAAAAACGCGTTTTAGCACGTGAACGCGCGTGTATGGGAACGTTTATGTGCAATAGCGCACGCGAGCGTATAAAAGCATGCTCGTTAGCGTACAGGTGCACGCTCATTAGAGTGCACACTATCCTATATAAACAGGCAAGAAGCTATGACCAAGTTACTGAGCAGTCTTCAGCTAGTCCCTGTGTGCCCTGTACTCTGTTCCAGTATCCTGACTTCCTGTGTATGAACCCGGCTTGTGACCAATTGACTCCACTTCCTCCTCCTGATTTTGTACCTCTGCTCTCTGATCCCCTGTGTATGACCCTGGCTTATGTTCCCTGACCCTGTTCCTGATCTGTGATTCTGCACCTCAGGATTCGGCTCCCTGTGTATGATCTCGGCTTAAACCTGACTTCCCTCCTGGTCTGCCACTTGGCCACTCCATCAGTACCCTGAGCAACTACATCCAGCCAGTGCTCTCCGTTGGCCTCACACCCGTTGCCTGCCCTGATTTCAAGAGGTCCCGGTGTCATCCTGGTCCTGTTGATTCACCAGCTGGTCCAATGCACTCAAGCATCTCCTCAAAAACTGGCCAGCCACCAGTACCAGCACCTGTGCTCTACAGTGTCCTTACATCCCCTGTCACCACTTCCAGAGGTGGGGGACGAGAGGTGCACGGGCAGCCCCCTTCTCAGCTCTCCAGTTTCCAGTCAGGTACGTAATAACTTGCCAGTACAAGCCACAGGACCAAATCTCCAAATGTTGGTCACATGATCTCTACCAAGAAAAAAAAAATTGGATCAGAACTCATCAGAACGTCCATGTCCGTCCGTTTTTTCTTAACGGGCGGATGGCAAGAGGTTAAAGATTCCCCTTTTATTATTTCAAAGCAAATAATATATTTCTCTTCCACATATAAGCTGGCTTTGCTAGGAGAGGATGAAAAGATTTTCCTTGGGATCCCGTAAACAGAAAACAAGGCAGAACTTTGGTATGTGGAGCAGGACAGATGTAGCGATTATACCCGGCAGGCATTTCTCGCCCAGAAATACATGTTGTCTATTAGCAGTTCATGAATGCTGCCCGAGGGGGTAAGAAGCCTTCACAGCTGATATGCTGTTCCACTAAGAATTACTTCTATGCAGTGGGAGATTTTCCATGCCTTGCTGAGCCGACTTAACAACAAATAAAAAAAAAAAACAGAGAGAGGGAAGGTGTTCTATGTATGGAAATGGAACAGCCAAATACCACTGTGAAAGCTTAGATGTCTACCTCCCAGGCAAGCAGATGTATCCTTAATCAAATGGACTACAAAGTTCTAACTGGGGCCAGTATTGATGGGTCTTTGTTCATGATAAACTGATTTTCTCCCCATATGAGTCTGAAATTCAGAAGAAGCCTAAAGCAGGTTGATTGCAGGTCATCTGCATCTGTCATGGAATTGAAGATTCTGAGACTGATGTCAAACGTCTAAAGTCCATTAACACTGGCCTTAAAAGTTCTAAAAATGTAGAAAAAAAGACAATATTCAGATTACTGGTTTCATGCTATGAGTGTGGTGAACAAAAGCACTAGGGAGGATGGAGTGATTTGGACACAATTACCTTCCATTTCCACAAAATTACCAATTTAGTCTAAGCGGGAACTCCCATTATTGCTTTATTATACATTTTTTTTTTTAATTTAGAGGGTTTTGTATATACATATTGTGGCAGTGCATGGCAATGCCACGGTGTAGTATGGCAACTTTGGCACCCAAGACTCTCAATCAGAGGAGCTGAGAGGGTCCAGAATGTGAACCATGTTATAAGGAAGAGCCTGGCTTTTCAGATTCTTCCAGGTGTTCATTATTGTAGTTGGGATCTGGGGCTCTGGAGATTTCTTAAGGTGCCCATACACTGCACGGGCACGGGCCTGATGACGGGGACCCAACGTGGCCCCGAAAGTACTTG
>NW_017307455.1:533342-542612 GCF_000935625.1 Nanorana parkeri | reverse complement strand
AAATGTTCTGGAGGGCTTGGCAGCGAAAGGGTTAAAGGACAGAGACTATGGTGTAGAGGTTAGAGCACATGCACATGCGCCTTACCAGGCCACGTGCCCTCGGCATTGGGAGGGTGTCCCCCCAAAATAACGAAACTAAACTAAACAAATTTTTTGCTAGTGCACATGTCACTTTACGGTTAAAGAGGAACTATTGCCAATTATTATGTGTTGCAGCCGTGGACTAGATTTAACACAACCGTTTTTGCTTTACTGCTCCCCCTTAACATTGATACCTGTTGCTCCTGCCAGTATTTATTTTTCTCCTGTTCTTTTTGCTGTAAAATCGCACAGCAGAGTTTTCACCCTCCCCTGGGCAGGGTAGTTTTGATGGACACAGAGTTTTAAATCGATTTTCAGTAAGAGGACAACATATAAACTAAATTAGTATTACATTCTCAATCTTTGTTTCAATAATGAATCCTGTTTTTCATACAAATATACATTGCCCAGCAAAATATTTCTTCTACATTTTTTGCTGAAAGCACATGCAGACATCTTTTTTCCAAACAGCTCCAACTCTCTCAGATCAGCTTCTCTGAACTTCCTGTTGAGGACAAGATCACAAGGGACAGAGCAGTCTCCAACAGCTGTCCATCTACTAGCTTAGAGAAGGGAGGAAGGAGGAGTAGGAGGGATCAGTGTGTGTTTGTGGAGACATACAGCTTACTAGCACACACATAGGACTCTGCAAGAGAAAGGAGCCACAAAATAGAATATCAGGACCAGGGCTTAGGGGACTAATTCTTGAGGAAGGTAAACATTTTAAACACAAAGAAAATCCAATGTTAGTGATTTATTCAGCATTTCAAATAGCTTCAAAACATTTTGAGTTATATATCACCTAACGTTTTTGTTTTGCCTTTGGAAAAAAGTTCAGTGCAGTTTCACACCTTTGCATTTTGGTACCATTCCTTTGCTATTGCAACACACTAAACACACCTCATATGCATCTGCTTTGCAGCATATCAAAACACACTATCATGTGTTGTTGTACGCAGCATCAGGGAAAATAATTTCTGGTCTGTTGTGGTGCATTGGCAGCACTGGACCGGAAAGGTGGCCTTAAACCATATGAATTGAAGCTGACTACTTTTGATGTCAGCAAGACTTTTTTACAGGAAGTGGCTCATCTACTGGCAGAATCCAGGTAATACAACTATGTTACATGGGGGAAAGAAACTATGTTACATGGGGGAAAGAAACACAAGAAACTGATGTATTAATGCTAGTCACTTACACTATATTACCAACAGTATTGGGGCGCCGGCCTTTACACGCACATGAACTTTAATGGCATCCCAGTCTTAGTCCGTAGGGTTCAATATTGAGTTGGCCCGCCCTTTGCAGCTATAACAGCTTCAACTCTTCTGGGAAGGCGTCCACAAGGTTTAGGAGTGTGTCTATGGGAATGTTTGACCATAGACCAATGTTTGATGTTGGACGAGAAGGCCGGGCTTGCAGTCTCCGCTCTAGTTCATCCCAAAGGTGTTCTATCCAGTTAAGGTCAGGACTCTGTGCAGGCCAGTCAAGTTCCTCCACCCCAAACTCACTCATCCATGTCTTTATGGACCTTGCTTTGTGCACTGGTGTGCAGTGATGTTGGAACAGGAAGGAGCCATCCCCAAACTGTTCCCACAAAGTTGGGAGCATGAAATTGTCCAAAATGTATTGGTATGCTGATGCCTTAAGAGTTCCCTTCACTGGAACTAAGGGGCCAAGCCCAACCCCAGAAAAACAACCCGCACCATAATCCGCCCTCCACCAAACTTTACACTTGGCACAATGCAGTCAGACAAGTACCGTTCTCCTGGCGACCACCAAAGCCAGACACGTCCATTGAATTGCCAGACAGAAAAGCGTGATTTGTCACTCCAGAGAGCATGTCTCCACTTTATTAGAGTCCAGTGGCGGCGTGCTTTACACCACGGCATCCCACGCTTTGCATTGCACTTGGTGATGTAAGGCTTGGATGCAGCTGCTCGGCCATGGAAACCAATTCCATGACGCTCTCTACGCACTGTTGTTGTGCCAATCTGAAGGCCACACCAAGTTTGGAGGTCTGTAGCTATTGACTCTGCAGACAGTTGGCGACTTCTGCGCACTGTGCCCTTCAGCATGCGCTGACCCTGTTCTGTCAATTTATGTGGCCTACCACTTCGTGGCTGAGTTGCTGTTGTTCCCAGTTGCTTCCACTTTGTTATAATACCACTAACAGGTGACCGCGGAATATTTAGTAGCAAGGAAATTTCACGGAACACTTGAATCCAATGATTTGGAGGGGTGTCCCAATAATTTTGGCAATATAGTATATATGTCAATTTCTATTATGCCCATAGTTTTACAGGTTTATTTATACAAGACTGGAAAGAGAGGGTTAGATCAGTTTGGGAGTTTTGTTGTTGTTTTAAGAAAAAGAAAAAAAAAATAGTGAAGTGTTTGGGAAATATTCAGTGAAATGTAAATTTCAAAGCTTGAGAAAAGTTAGCAAAAACTTGTTGCAGATTTTGTATTCTTAAATCAAAGAACTCAATAGTAGTCCCCCACCCCCCCTCTAGTAATGGATTGAGTAGCTTACAGTGAACTAAAGTTCAGTTATTACATTAAAAAAGCACAAATTGGAATTACCCTTTAATACTTATAGGAGAAGCAACAGATTGATTAGCTCATATCTCTGCCACTTCTCTTCCTATTAGCATGTCCTTGTTGGTAAATGAGCACAGTCAATTGAATCCTTGTTCTGCTTCTTCCTCTCCCAGTCTGAGCTCGGATGTAAAGGGATTGCAAGAGGCTGTTAACAAGTCAAATTCAACTGCTGACACTGCTTGCATTTAAAAAATATATTTAACAATGTATTAATTCATTTAAAAAAAAGCTGTACTAATATGTGTCTGTAACATCCGCTTGGAGTTCAGCTTTAAGTTGGAGCCATTACTGTGTTCAGCTTTAGGTACCGTATGTCACATAACATATTAGGTACAATTAGATCATAAAGTGTCACCTGCTATGAATATATTTTAAAGTAAAAAATATTCTCACGAATGAGTAAAATAAATTCAGTAAAATGAAACTGACTCTATAAACGTACAATCAGAAAAGGACAGATTTAATGAGTAAAATAGCCATAAATTATGCACTTGTGAAAAAATACCAAAATTGTTATAAATTTAAATGTCTCTTTGAACATATTATGACTTTTATACTTCCATTAATTAACTCCCCCAGAATCTCAGATTGATGGCGCTTTGGGCCCTTGACAACAACGGCTAATGTACATTACAAATGTAACACACGTTGTGCGATAAGATGTATTATTGGCAGGAACAATGGTATTTATATTAGAGGTGTTTGTAAAGATTGGTTTTATAGGCACTATTTCATTGTTGATTGCATGGTTTATGATCCAGATACATAGCATAAAATACTATGTGGGTGCAATAAATTGATATAAATGGACTTTTATATGGATTGTGAGATCCAGGCTGGTTGTTATAAAATAGCCCTATTATGAAGACCTAGGGCAGATCGGGTTTTCATTATAATAGCCTGGTAGTGATGTAATCCTGGGGTGCTCAGATAAAGTTACTTGTATTCATGTGGTACTGTTCTAAAATATAAGGAAAAGAGACCCTGTCACATCTGTAAGAAAGATTGGATAAAACCACTTTCTGTAAGAATAAGTTATATACTCGTCATCTGGTGGATAGTGTAGCAAATCTCGCTTCCTTCAAGAGTTGCATGAGCTGCTGCTATGCAATACTTTTAGATGTGAAGAAAATCATGGCCCCCAGAAGTGTGGGGTAGAAACCACATCTAAAGTTCTTCAGGATGAACAAGGTCCCGAAGACACAAGGTAAAGTATTTAAAAGAGAATTATGGGGTAAGTGTTTTTCCCCATAGTTCTCTTAAGAGTCACGGGATGACATAAACTAGCATCCTCCCATGACCCAAAGCTCAGTATGTCGCAAGCTACAGCTTGTGATATACTGAGACCGCAGCAGCCGGGACGGATCCCGACATTACTGTTGAGATCCACCTAGCTGCGTGAGGGACAGCTGGCTCTGCCTATCTAGAGGCAAAGCCAGCTGTGCCCGCCCCTTCCCCTGTCCGTTCCTCCAGTCAGCGCTGGAGGATCGGAGCGGGGAGGGGGGGGAATCCCTGCAGGGAGCCGTGACTGACAGTCACGGTTTCCTGCAGGGAGATGATCGAGAAGTGAGCGAGCAACATTATGTTCCTGATCTATTGAGCCGACGTGTGACAGTTTAATTGTCACACGTCGGCTCAAACTATGAGGATGAGTGATTTTCACTCACCTCATAGTTCTCCTTAAACTTATTCTTTCACAGGGTGAATTTGTCCTTACTTTTTTATAGAGGTGACAAGGTTTATTTAAAAAGGGGGTCTTAATTACCTATCGACTTAAAGCTGGCCATTACCTAGTAGATTTCCAAACGAGCGTTCATACGAAAGGTCTTTCTTTACCACCCGATATTGACTTCAGACACTTGATGAATGTTGATCAAAAATGTTTTGATATTAACATTCAATTTTGGAATGAATGGAGTTTCCCCGAACAAAAACCACATTCACTGTTAGAATTTTGATTGTTCGAGAAAATTTTTCCATCCTGCTCCTTCAAGTTTGTTTGTCACTATGGTCAAAATCAATTGTCGATTTGACCCCATCAACTAATAAAAAGTCAAACGAGCGTTCCTTCATATGAAGGTTCTTTGAAAATCTAAACAGTGTATGGCCGACTTTAGTGGCTGCATTTTTACAACACTCACTACCCTCAGCACAAGATAAAATTGGTTTAACGTACTTTGCTTCTGTAATTTTATAAAATATTGAAAAAAACGAGGGGAATTTATCGAAATTGGATCAGATAAAATCTGGAGCAGTTCTCATGGCAACCAATCAGGTTCTATTTTTCTTTTTCAAAGCTTAAGTGAATAAACTGAAGAGATAAGCTGATTGGTTACAACAGCCAACTTCTCCAGATTCTTTCTGCTCCAGTTTTGATAAATTCCCCTCCCAATTGCATAGTGGTGTTAAGACTTTTTTTTCTTTTTGTATTATGTTCACTACTTTAACAAATCTAATTTTACAAATATTTTTTTTAAATTAAATTCAGGTAAATATGGAATACTGTGTAGAAATATGTATAGTCATGCTTACAATTTTCAGTTGCTTTTCAAAATTTACCAGGCTAATAGATACTGCTATAAAAAAAGAAAAAAAAGAGGAAGCACCATTGCTCACTAAGTTCAATAACAGCACTCAAATTATACACACAGCTAAATGAGTCAAAGAATTGAATGGCCCCACCTTGGTTTTGCCTCTTCCACTGCTCTGTATGGCTTTGTATTACATATAAAGCCAGAAGGCTAAAAATAGGTATATACTGTATATACAGGTGAAATTTGAATAGTTAGAATATCGTGCAAAGTTCATTTATTTCACTAATGCAACTTAAAAGGTGAAACTAATATATGAGATAGACTCATTACATGCAAAGCAAGATAGTTCAAGCCGTGATTTGTCATAATTGTGATGATTATGGCTTACAGCTCATGAAAACCCCAGGAACCCCAAATCCACAATCTCAGAAAATGAGAATATTAAATGCAATCAATAAACCAAGGATTGTACATAGAACAATATGGGACCTCTGAAAAGTACAAGCATGCATATGTACTCAGTACTTGGTTTGGGCCCCTTTTGCAGCAATTACTGCCATTACTTTTGCACAATATTCTAATTATTCGAGTTTCACCTGTATATATATATATTTTTTTGGTACAATCAGATAACTATAACGTAAATTCAGTACAGTGCAGTTCAGTAATGATACAGTATCTCTTTATACCTTGATCATTTTAAATGTATAATGGTTTTTAAGCATATGAATAAAATGTATGCACTTTTTACATGAATATATGTTACAGCTATCTGATTGTACCTAAAAAAATAAACAATTTTCAGCCTTCTGGCTTTATATGTAATACTAATTGAATATTAGGGGTGTTGTACCAGAGCCAACCTCTGTTCAATATCACTCTATCTGTAAGGCTTTGTGCAGCCTTTACATTTGTGGGAAAAGGGAAATCTTTCTTTCTTTCAAAAGACTGCCATTACAAATTAACGGAAGAAAAATTAGATTTTATATCCAGAACAAAGTGTAAAAGATACAATATCAAGAACGGTAATACTTGTAGTAGCTCCCATGTTATTTATGTTTTGGAACTGTATGAATGAAAAGCTGTGCTACATTTTTCTTTATCTGATCACACAGATTCTTAGGTTTAGACATTAGGGCACTGACGCAAGGTCTTATATTACTATTACGTTTTGGAATTAGTGAGCATGTGATCACAAAATTTTCACTTGTATTTTGGATTGCAGTAGGATGAAATAATAGTTTACTTAATCTAAGAAAATCGGGTTATTATATACAATATTTCTTAAAGAGGCTACTGTCTATAATAAGAGGTTACTTATCTTCCAAGGACATCTGTTAGTTTAGATTTTACAATGTGGCCCTCTTGCCTGATGGACATGTGGCGATTGCTTATTTATTAAAATACTTCTAGGTAAGCCTAATGATAGAAGGAAGTTGGGAAGGTGGATCTTCACAGCCAGACTTCTAAAATAAATATATTTGATACAGCCTGTTGTAGCTTGCCATCATATTCATACAACTAGGTCACCAAATGTATTGTAGCATGCACTATACCCTTTACAGCTACAGTATATATTTACTTACATTTTTAAGGATTCCAGCTATTAAAAGGTACCACCTTGCAAGGTACCCCTCCCAATTTTGAAAGTCATGTGACCTGTTATGGTACAGGAAGTTCAGGAAGGCGAGGGGGCTACATACTTACTAGCAAAACAAAACAAATGACAAACGCACTCAACAATTCGTCACCAGCCATACAGTAAGGTGCACACGAAATGGGCTTTGAACAGTAAAACAGTAGAAAGGTATCACGGCACACTCACAAACCAGCATGTAAAACAACTTGTCTCACCACTAAGGTTAATAACAGAGGTTTGGATACACGTCTTCTGCAGAAAATGTGAAAGCCGCACAGCCGCGCCAAGGCACCTTATAGTGCGGTCCTAACTCTAAACTATGAGAGTCTCCATCTTGGAGCACATGGGGGCAGAAGATTTCAAATTGGGTGCAGGTTTGTCAGGAGGAAGCCCAACCTCCTTAAAGGCACAGGGACACACAAGGGATCCCGCACACCAACTAGGTCACCAAGTGTATTGTAGCATGCACTATACCCTTTACAGCTACAGTATATATTTACTAAAATTTTTAGGGATTCCAGCTATTGAAAGGTACCCCCTTGCATGGTACCCCTCCCAATTTTGAAAGTCATGTGACCTGTTATGGTACAGGAAGTTCAGGAAGGCGAGGGGGCTACATACTTACTGCCCCTCCTTTTTCAGGCCTACCATAATGCATGCCTAGATAAGGGTATGGTTTTAATTTTAATGGGAACCACATCCAATATCCCTTTTTTTAGTTCACTTTTAGAGTACTGCATTGTATTGTTCTGTAACTTCACATGCAGCTTCAAGGCATCCCACAATCATGTCATTGGAATGATTTATGATTTTAGATTGTAAGCCCTCATGGGCAGGTCTTTTAAGTCACATTAAAAGACTCTCTCCCTGTTGAAGGATAATATGTATTTATTTATTTATTCATTGCTACTTGGCCCAAATGGCAGTGTCCAGCTACCCATGTCAATGTTTTCAACAATAGCTTGCAAATTAGCCTTAAAAAATTTGAGAAAAAAAAATGATAAGCTTCACCTCACCTAGACTTCAATAGGTTTTGGCACTAAGTTTAGGGTTCACAGATTTCCCACTGGGTTTGCCTGAACCTCGGGTGAACTAAACATTGTCCAGTTTGCTCATCCCTAGCCATCATCTACCTAAACCTAAATAAAAAAAAACACTTTTATCTGAACTGCCCCTTTAGAAAGTTATATATAAAGAAATGACCTTCATCTTGTTTTGAATCCGATTTCAGGCATTTCTTCTTTGCTGGTGACTGAAAATAACATGATCATTTAAAACATGGTACTGTGGCTAGCTATCCATAATGCACTATCAATGCTCATCCACAGTCCGTCAACCAGTTCTAGACTAATATATCTTGTGAATTATTCAACATCTGCTATGTTGTCTTATATTTTTATGGAGAAAAATTACATTTGCTGACAGCTAGGGAAAAATATAAATTGAGGCTTTAAAAAAACCAAAAACACTTTGTTATGCTACTGTTACACCGATAATCTAAAATAGGGTATTCTTAAGATATTTGTTCAATGTTTTATTTTCTTGTCTTAATTATTTATAACTACACTCTTTTTACAGATTTTTAAACATAGAATACATGTATTCGTGTAAGATCACCTAAAGTAAATAGCAAAAATATAAATGTTTTAATGATAAATTAGATGTAAACTCTAGCTGGATGTCAATACATTTGCAAGGAGCCTTACTGTACGATTTCTGAGTTGCTGATTTAAAAATAAAGAAAACTATTTTTTAAACATTGACGTGTTAAATGTGTTTATATTTTAGTGTTTGGATTTATATCTAATATAATGGTTAAAAAAAATATCTGTGTATAGCTTGTAATTTAATATGTACACAAGGGTGACCATATTGGTTCAGTATATGTTTTTGCTGTGCTTCCAAGTTAGTAGTGCTATATATTACAATTACACTAAAATGAGGAGTCAAATCTTAAACATTCATTCAAATACGTTAACTATTTACAAAAATGTATCTTATTTGTGTATCACTCGGCTGTAGATCCTCAAATCATCTCTGAATTGGTGCTGACACTGTCCTTCCTTCTGGAGGGGGGCTACTTTTGTTCCCCATGGTCCCTGTGTGTGTTGTAAAGTAGCCACCGCTCCAAGCTCACTCCCGTGGTATGCTATCACTTCCATACAAAGCATTCTAAAGCATTGCAGACATTTTCCTTTTTTTATGACAATAAGTATTTGTGTGGGACGGTATAGAGTTTTTTTTTCAAGACAACAATAAATATTAAAGAGGACTTGAAAGAAAGATTATCTTCCTCCCTGCACCTCATCTCTTTCCCAGACATTTCATGTCAGACTATGTCTCTGTGTGGATGTGGCCATCTTTGTAAAGGATAAGGACTATACTTCCTTAGGTCAGAGTTGCCCGCCCCCC
>NW_017307455.1:487790-533166 GCF_000935625.1 Nanorana parkeri | reverse complement strand
CCCTCTTCCCCATTGCCAGTGATCAGGAGAATTTTTAGGAAATGGGAAGAGAGGGGTAGGAAGCACAGATCTGCATGATGGCTGCAGCAGAAACAGGGAGATTATTCCCAGTAAGGAGAACAGTGACCAGCACAGTAGACATTGACACATCTCACTATAAGTCACAGGCACAATGTTTTAGAAGACCTCATACTGCAGCTATACAGCGGTGTGTGTGTGTGTGTGTGTGTGTGTGTGTGTGTGTGTGTGTGTGTGTGTGTATAGATACCATAGTATCTATAGTGTATAGATAGTTACCATGGTTTTTCACCATTGCAACCCCAGCTTTTATTTTTTACCAAAAAAAGTGGGTATTATATTGTGTTTGTTCCCAAAAATATTGATTTGGTCAACATTTGCACAAACATTGTGCAACATTAAATACATGTAAACAAGTTAATTTCTATTTCTATTTTAACATGTGTGAAAAATGAGAATGCTCCAGTACTAAGGTGGTTAACTTTTTTTCTAAAAGAAGATTGCACCTTCCCATCTATCTATCTATCTATCTATCTATCTATCTATCTATCTATCTATCTATCTATCTATCTATCTATCTATCTATCTAGCTATCTATCTATCTATCTGTCTGTCTGTCTGTCTATCTTTCAATATATCTGTCTATATGCTTATTTATCCACATATATATTACTGTATTTAATAATTTAAACAAAATGGCACCGATCTGAAAATGTGTAAAAAGACAGTTTGATAAAAAATAAAAGAAATCTTTCAAATTCATTAATGGATGAAAATAGATGTACCTGGTAAAAAGAACATTATAATGTATTACCTCTCTATTTTAAGAATCTATTGAAAGGTAATTAGCCTAGTTTGACCCAACAGAATATATCCACTTCGCAGTCACATACATTAATGTATTTTGCATGAATCCAGTTCTTCCTGGATATTGTTATCCTTGTAAAAGTATGTGATTTATATATTTAGCAACTAAACAGCCGCCAACTCAAAATGAATTTCAGGATTCATATTAAAAATGAATTCCAGGATTTATATTATCCTGGAATTAGAATTTTTTTTACGCTTAAAATTATACTTGCCATAGGCTTTTGCTGACCTCTGGAATGATTCACATCCTGTCACCCGTAACAAATTTTTCCATCCTAAAATAAGTAAACCCGTAATAAAAAGGATTTTAATTCTCCTGGGGAATCTACATAAATGAAAAGCGGTAGCAGTTAGTCACAATGAGATGGGCTTTTTCTGTAATTTTGAAGACATTTCTCCACTCATCCAAATGGCTTCCTTGGTGCAAATGAGTGTTGGGGACATAGAATCAAGACATAGAATAGAATTTATAGTGATAGTCACAAAAGGGTGAACAGTTTGGAGAAGGCAGGAGAAGTGAACAATCTAGGATAACATAGCTAAACTGGAAAATGAGCTGAATTGGAGAAAACCAGCTATGTTGTCCTAGATTGTTCAGTTCTCCTGCCTTCTCCAAACTCTTCACCCTTTTGTGAATAACCTTGTTAGTTAATACCGATGAATACCAATGTTAGTCATCTTAAGGTATTCTCCATGGTCTCATGTAATGTGTTAAGGCAAATGCTGAATGTCCAAAACATGATGCGAGTCTGATAAACCACCCTGTTCCAGTTTACACAATCAATTCCCCATAAAGCCATGCAGTCTGGGGCAGTTGGTAATTGTTTCAGTTGCTAAGTAGTGAATTGTTGTGAAATCATCAGGGTAGAGATGTTACAGCCAACCATAATACTTTGCTAGTTTGTCCCCCAACCCTTCCCCCTAAAATATCAAGGGCCAAATACTTATTTAGTCTAGGGGATGTTTCAAGTACAGGGATACACTTTATTTCTCACTTCCCTGACAACCAACACTCTCCTTCAACCTCCTCTGCTCCTGTGATAAAGGCAGGCTCTTGACAATGTAGGATTATTGAATGTCAGATGGGGTGGCTGCACAGTGCAAAGAGGAGCAGCTTTGTCAGGACAGTTGTACAGCAGGCATGAAATCTGCAGGAGGGAGAAATTAGGGAAGTATTCCTCTGCTGTAAGCAGAATAGACATGTACATGCTATACTTCCTAACATTTGATACACATGTTTGCTTATTCTAGGACAGTGACTTGCCAAGATGTGAAAAAATCAGAACATGCGTTTAGAAAACAAGTCAGAAATAGCTTATACATCCCTGACCAGCTCCTTTGATGTCTGAGGGTCCATCTGCGGGATATGAACCTGTCAGCTTTTTACTGCTATTCAGGGCTCCGTTAGAGAGAGTTACTCATATTTACTGTCCCTTTAACAAGGTTTTACCAGACAGGAAGTTTCATAAATGCTCCAACATCAAAATAGACAGCAATACAACTCATTTTTTGTAGTAGAGTAGGAGAAGCCTAGAACCCTCATCATTTTTTTTTTATTTGCTTGCTAAATGTTGCTTATTAGCCACTGATGCACTGCTTCTGATGAGTGTTATTATAATTAAGTCCAATAAAAATAGAGGATCACCAGCGCCTCAAACCATATTCTCTATCGGTTTTAGACATTTTAAAGAGTGCAGGAGACACATCTGTTCAATAATATGTTGAAGGAGGGGGGGGGGGGGGAAAAACCCAACATGAACTACAGTAACTAAAGCTTGATTGGACTCTTTGATCATTGTTTGATTCTTTTAGCTTTGATTTAGGGGCAGGAAGTAAGGTAAATCTCAAAAAGAGCCCTGGAAAGCTGTAAAAAAGCTTGAGTTAACACTTTGATAATACTTTAATTATTGACTTTCATTGACTGGAGCTGTACTTTCCGCTGATTAAGGCAGTGAAGGGTAAAGAGGGAATTGATGCCAGAATCATTATCGTATTATTTTCTTTCTGCTTTATCTATTGGATGTGATTTGTGTTTTGTAGTTTGGAAAACTGTTTTATCTGCAAAAATGTTTCACTGTGTCCACTACACCTTCACTTTTTATAGAGCATTGGCAGCAGGCATAAAACACAAGTGTGTTTCCAGATGAAGCCAGCCAACCCAAGATGCCTTCTAACACTATTACAGCAGCAAAACTAGCCTGTCCCCAAAGATCTCTAAATGTCTGTGTAGGTTTTACAAATTGGGATACATAGTTTTACAGTTAGGCGAATTACACTCTTCAGTGCAATTATAATAATTCCCCTTCAAGAATTATTAGCCCACTGGTGGTCCCCGGCCATATGGGTATTTATTCTGCCTTCATTATGGGAAATTTAACATGATCTCCACTACCTTAATGGTGTTTTCACATACTGCTTGGGGAATTGGTGCTGTTTCTGCAGTACATTCTGAGTTACTTGCAACGCAGTCAAAGAAAGAAAAGGAGAAAAAAAAGTGCTCGTGTTGGCTGATTTGAAGCATTGTTTTGTGTTGTAGCTAACATGCAATCTTTGAATATCAGTCTGTTGAATGCATTTATTATGAAACTGGTTGTACATTTAAAGATGGATCCACCTGATCCAACTTGGTCTTTAAATTTAGTTATGTCGACAGCTAAATTTAGGTTGACCTTATAATGAACTTCCGTATCACGAGGGACGATGGAGACTATGCTGTCATCGGGGCTGTTCTACTAATAGTGTACAGAATGCTTACTGTAGAGAATATTTGGTTGGCTTTCCAAATAAAGTAAAGCTATGCTCACTTTTAATATCCATTCATGTGCACGGAAAATGTAAAAAAAAAAAAGTTTGACTGCACATGATTGGTCAAATTGTTTTTATACAGCATACCTGCAGATTAGGGCATGCTTACCTTAGAAGTGTTCCCTTCCCCAATGCTGCTGGATCGATCTTCAGTCTACTCCCCAGTCCCCTGCTGCTGCCATCTTCACTGCTGACGCTTCCTTGGTTCTCAGGGGTCGCATTCAGCCATTGGGTAGCAACTGATGATGCAGCTCCTGCACATCGCACAGGAGTTGCTTCCTTCCTAGCATCAGATCCATCCACGGCAGATGAGTGTGTACACAGAAAGTAAAAAACTGCTGGCAGGAGAGAGGAAGAATTTTTTGGGTAGAAGAGACTTTGCATGTCAACAAATCACTACCTACCAGCAATTGTTAATTCTTCTAACATTACTTTACCACGTTAAGCTAGGAGGACATGCAGTTTGCAACTAAAAATATTTTATCTTCTTAAATCATCTTCGTAAATCATTCTCATTGTGTTGCATGAAAAGAGCTTGGAGCAGTGGCTACTTTACAACACACACAGGGACCATGGGGAACAAAAGTAGCCCCCCTCCAGAAGGAAGGACAGTGTCAGTATGAATTCAGAGATGATTTGAGCATCTACAGCCGAGTGATACACAAATAAGATACATTTTTGGTAAAAGTTAAGGTACTTGATTGCATTTTAAGAGCGAAAGGGGCAAATTCACTTTGTTAAGGGAACAGCCTCTCCCACTTTAGTAAATCAATCCCATTTTCAGGGGAAGGTCCAATATTAATGTTTCATAAGTGAACAAACTAGTAAGCAAGCCACACACTTGGAGTGTGCTTTTTCTGTCCTGAGGGTTCTACATTTCATACTACTATAGGTAAAATCAAATGTGTCCCTTTAATTATGAGATACGATAAGGTAATTTTAGGCTTAAGTTTTTTTTTTCCCATTCTTTTGCATACATTAGAAAATTGTACCACTTATGCAAAGTGCATAAAACATGAGGCACATAAAAAAATATCCCAAAACAGTTTTTAAAGTGCACCTGTGCCCGGACTATGGGCATTAAAATATTACATATTCTTAACAAACATTAAAAGTATTTCAAAGCAAGCCTTCACTTTCCTCTAACTGCTTTGATTGTGAAGGTATTGTTTCCTAAAGATTCTTAGATATTTAGAGAGACTCTATTATTAGTTTTAGTCAGTTTCTAACACCTTAAAAACACTTGATGGTTGTTCACATTAGAGGGATGGCAACCTGACAATATTATGGTATAAAAGAAAAAAAGCTTAGATTTTAGTGACCTTTAAAATGAGTTTCTCCTCAATGCCCATAGATACCGAGATGAGCGTATCTATGGCGTGTTTTAAAGTACCTTTACTGCTCCTTTACAGTATGCAAATGTTTTAGTATGCATAGTAGGGCAGAGGATTGCATTAAGAGCTGGAATTAAATTGATGCAATTTTGTGTAGAAAAGAAGGTGTTTTTGGAAATGTGAAAGGACTGTATACACCCCAGGTCTTTAAACTTTATTCTTTGTCTTTTCCTTCTAAAAAAAATTTCTGTAATTGTGCTATGATAATATAGGCAGTTAATGTTTTAGAACAGTGAGTTTGTTAGCATAAAATGAAGCTGTAAACGCGTAAAAAGCCAAGAACATGATCAAGTAGTATTTCTACTATATGTGAACAAATCAAATTGTGAATTAGCGGAATCTGACAAATCTCCTATATTTTCAATGAAACACACATTTTTGGATTGACTTGGGAATCGGATTGCAGATTTGTCAATTCTGCAGAGAATCATGCAATTCATGAATCTTGATTGCATGGTTCATTAAATGGATAATTCTTCACTGACTGGATACATCTGTGTGCAAATGTTAAAACATTATAAGAATTTGAATCATCCTGTTTAGCCCATTTTTTAAACTGATTCACACATCTCTAATAGGAAATTATGGTTGACTAGGACAAATATTAATGTATTTAGTAGTGCAACAGTTACCAAACTTTGGCAACAACCTTTAGGGGTTCAAGGTACCATCTGAGTTACTAAATAGTAGAACATGTTGGAACCTGGTCCCTAAGCCTTTGCTGCTACTTTGATTTTCTTTTTTCTGTGCAGTTGGCTGCACACATGCCAAGCTGTCCAGTGGGACTCATTTAGTATTGTATGCTTTTTTGCTAAGCCTCATACTGCAAAAAGCATCTACCATCCAAAGTTGTCTGTGCCCAGGGGCATTGTTAAAATTTCTAAAGCCTTGGGGCAGCCTTAGGTATACCAAAAAGAAAAAAAAACCGCTTAAGCAAGAACTACATTAAAATACCGTATTTTTCCGTCTATAAGATGCCCCCAACTTTTCTTACCCAAAATTCAGAAATCAATATTTTAAATGATATAATACATCACACTTACCTCTGAGTCAATCACTTTATGCTCCGGCATTACCACTCTGGGCACTGGCTACACGCTCTCCCCAGCAACAGCTGACGTTCGGTACAAAAGATTTATGATTGGAATACAGAGACAAGATAACAGTTTTCCTCCAATCATAAATCTTTTGTACCTGACGTCAGCTGTTGCTGGGGAGAGCGGATTACAGGGTCAAGATAAGTTTTACTCCACTCTCCCCAGCAACAGCTGACGTCAGGTACAAAAGATTTATGATTGGAGGAAAACTTATCTTGTCTCTGCAATCCGAAGTTTCACTCGTGAGGCTAGTTTGCAGTGGTATCGGCACGTTTTGCAGTTTCGCAACCGCGGTTCTCCTCTCGGCCCCCGTGTATAAGACGCCCCTCCATTTTTAGATAAACATTTTTATGAAAAAGTAGCGTCTTATACATGGAAAAATACGGTACTTAAGAACTATTTAGCAACCAGCAACTAATAAGACAATGAATACCTTAATTGTAAAAGTATGTACAGTGATGTACAGCACATCTTAAAAAGTACAGCAATCAAAACTATGTATTGTACAACAGAGTATTGTGTAAAATGGTCAGGAGTATGTAGAGTATGTAGCATTGTATTTAGGGTGCGAGAGACAGGGGTATGTAATGGACAATATAGTGCTAGTGGTCAGATATATGTAATGCTCTGCACAGTTTACAGAAAATAGTGGTCAGAAATATCTAATATACTGCATTAGCATTAGTGGACAGTGGGCAGAAGACGGTCACTCATATTGATAAAAGGAAACAAGCTCCTTGTATTGGTGCAGTTGGAATAAAATATGCTCCTTACATTGGTGGGAGTAGATAATGATTATATTATTGTCAGTGGGATGAAAACAATCCTGTGCATTGGTGACGGTGCAAAAAGAATGCCCTTTACATTAGTGTTAGTTAGTTAGTTAGTTGTCAATGGGTAATTTATGAGAGTGTTGAGAAGAGGCTCTCTTTGTACCTCACTGCACTGAACTACTGTATGTAGGCACTGTTGGGCAGGAGATCAATCCACCCAGCATTGCCTGCGTTTGGGCATCACTGACCCGGGCCACCATGCAGCAGAGCTATCCCAGATGCCCCAGGTACTTAGATATAGGGACACCCTAATTGTGCCACACATATTATTGCTATGAAGCTATGACTCTTTAGCAGGCTACCCAATCTCTTATGGTTTTGTTTCAGATAATTGGACTGCAAAGTTGTCAAATATTTAAAGATCCTGAATTATGGGGAATTCCAGGGAATAGCAAGAAGTGCCTACAACAGCATGAAGAAGTCTATCCAACTGCTCATCTGTTTTTAGTCACAGAGCAAAGAGCAAAAGCAACAGCTGAAGAATGCATTGAACCATAATAGGCCACCTATCCTGGAACCTGGTAAAGAGCCTCGACGGGAACATATGCTTTCCATAGCTACTTTGCCAAATGTTCACTGCTTATAAAATCTAAGCATCTTCTAGGGAGTTTACTCTGCAGTGTACATGCTGACTAGAGTATCCTGATCTCTAACTCTTTATATGTCTATCATGTTTTGTTAATAAAGTATCACAAAAGATAAAAAGTTATTCAAATCTAACCTGATTTTTCCTGACTTAGGACACAGATAGGGTTGTATAAAACCTGTGCTTGTTTTGCATATAGTGGGGAAGCATTAGGACGTCTATAGATTTTCGCAATCTCTTTCCAAAGTCTGTCACCAGGACAGGAAATAAAGAGAAAGCTCAGGGGCATGGACAGCAAAGAAAACATTTATTTTAGTAGATTAGAGAAAGGTCTGATCCTTTGCCAAGTTTTAATTGCTGTATACATTCCCGCAGAGGAGAGGTTTTCTTACTTGTCCCAGTAACACTGTGTGTGTTGCAAACTATAAATGTTTGCCGAGGCCAGCTGTTACATTCTGATGTAAATACTCTTTTTCCAATCTTTGTAAAATATGCATTGCAACTAGTTATTTTTCAATTGCAAATAGTCCTCCTGCTTCTCTGAAACATCAAAGCCCTGATGGAGGGGGCATGTGGAGATGCAGAAATGTGTTGGCTTTTAGTGTATGGAAAAATAGTTTATGTTTTTCGTTTGAACTCTTGACAATAAGAGTGGAGTCCCATGCTTCTTCCTTGTGTATACTACAAGAAGAGATCCCTTGTGTCTCTTTCATGCCTCTGTAGCTTCATCGCTAGGGAGATTTTCCACCGTCATATACTGTATCTTCAGCACCAAAGTGAAATGAGATATTTCATTTAATTCATATCCAGTGCCCCCTCTACTTACAATTCTAGGGTAGTAGGAACTTGGCAGGGGCTCTTACTCTACCCTACTGTAGCCCTACACTTGAAAGAAATATAATGAAAATGGGCTTCTAGTATTGAGGTTTGAATAGCATAATACAGTATATATTCAATGTATTCTGAATAATATGAACAAAAACAAGACATCTGTCACATATTAGAAGTAAAAACAATAGTAGTAATAATATAAATGCTTCACAGAATAAAACATGTTTTGGTGCTTTTTACCTTTTTTACTATTTTTCTTTTATTAATTCAAGCTATTTTGTACACACAAGTATACAATATTTAGAAAGGACCGATGTGTATTTTTGTTTTCTTTTTTTCGTGAAAAATTATCCGCCGTAAAAAGAAAAACATTTCAGCAGCAGTTTGTTTTAGACAAGCCGGAATCAAATTTCTTTTTCGGTAAGCACTTATGGAAACAGATGTTTTGTGTCAAATGTCCCCAGTTGATTTTCATTCAAGTAAAATCTAGCACTTTCGATGGGATAAAAAGAAAAGGCATATCCATGCTGTTTGTTAATTACTGTTAAATTTGGCTCAAAGTAAAGGACAGCTGGTTACCAAATGCATAGATTACACAGCTGGTCACTTTGGTTTATGGTGAGTAATTCTTACATGTGATCGCTGTTAAATATGAGGATTTCTTAAAGTGGACCTAGCATCAGGCATATTTTACATCGCAAGTAATGTGTAAGTATAACACTTCCAGGTGTTTATTGCCTCTCACACACAGAAATTGCAGCACCCTCCCTGGCAATGCCTTCATCTATTTGTCTTTCTTTAAGGGCAGAACCATTTTTGTTCACCCTTAATCCAAGGGGCACAATCTTCTTCCTGGACTGAGATGTTGGTTCAGACAAAACACAATCATGTAAAACATAGAGATTCACACCCAGAGTATTGTGGCCATTCAGAAAATGCCTACTATTTTTCTCAGTGAATACTAGGCGTTCTTTGATTGGACGAGTCCCGGTGGTGTCACATACCTACCCAGAAGTGTTAAAAGAGAACTGTGACGGACTCCCTGGCACCCCGACTGAGCACCTCCGTCAGTGATATGGCTTCCCAAATGGAACGTATTCCAAACCCTGTTACCATTACCTCAAGAATCAGGCAGAACTCATTTTGAGGTAAGCAGAATGACACAAGCCTTTATTAACACAAAGCATTGGAGTTTTAAGAAGCCCACCCCCTCCTGGTCTAGAACGAACCGGTATCAACCACTTTGTAGGAGTCTGAGTTGTCCCAATACACACTTCGAGCTGAGAGTCTAACAATGGGCTGATTAGTTTAACTGATAGGTGTGGATGGGGGATGGGAGGATAAACAAAGAGACATACACACAGTGCCTTCCCCAGCGTTAGCAATACACAGCCTGGATTTGTCACAATACTCCCCCCCTGTTCCATAATCCGGCAGACCCGGCTAGACCCACACGGGTCAGCCAGGGGATGTCCGGGAGCACAGTCCTAGATCTCAGTTTGCCGGGAAAGCCCATCCGCATTTCCATTCTGCTTTCCGGGCCGATATTGCACTGTAAACTTATAAGGCTGCAGGGCAAGACTCCAGCGCAACAAAAGTCCGTTGTCTCCGGAGACTCTGTTGAGCCAACTCAGTGGGTTATGGTCGATGAGCACCGTGAAATATCGTCCATACAAATACGGCTGTAGTTTCTTCAGAGCCCATACCAGCGCTAGGCACTCCATTGCAATAGCCGCATACCCCACCTCCTTAGGTAAGCAGAATGACACAAGCCTTTATTAACACAAAGCATTGGAGTTTTAAGAAGCCCACCCCCTCCTGGTCTAGAACGAACCGGTATCAACCACCTTGTAGGAGTCTGAGTTGTCCCAATACACACTTCGAGCTGAGAGTCTAACAATGGGCTGATTAGTTTAACTGATAGGTGTGGATGGGGGATGGGAGGATAAACAAAGAGACATACACACAGTGCCTTCCCCAGCGTTAGCAATACACAGCCTGGATTTGTCACAAGAACTATGGGGTAACCTCTTTATCCCAAAGTCCTCTTAAGGGTCCCGCGATATACTGAGAGCGCCACAGCCGGGACGGATCCCGACAATGCTGTTGAGATCCACCCAGCTGCATGAGTGACAGCTGGCTCTGCCTATAAAGAGGGAGAGCCAGTTGTGCCCGCCCCTCCCATCCATTCCTCCACTCAGCCCTGGAGGATCGGAATGGGGAGGGGGGGATCCCTGTGGGGAGCCGTGACTGACAGTCACAGCTCTCTGCAGGGAGATGATCGGAAAGTGACCGAGCGACGGAATGTGTTCACTCACTTCCCGATCAATAGAGCCGACCTGTGACAGTTTCATTGTCACATGTCGGATCAAACTATGAGGATGAGTGGAAATCACTCACCTTATAGTTCTCCTTTAACAGCAGAGGTCATGCCACTGGGCAGTGCACATACTCATGAAGCTTTCCCTGCCAAACTAAAAGATATGGTCATTGGATACATTAGTTTATTTTATATTCTGTATAGATAGGGGTTACATTAGAATTAAATGTGGGTTACTAACCTTTCTTTCAAACAATTTGTCCAAAGAACAAAACCTCAGATATGTGTGAGCCCCTGCTTTTATTGTCTGTTTGTTTGTTAATAAACTTCTTATTCCACCTTTGATTTCCCAATAAAGAAAATTTGTCAAAGGGATAGATGGGCACTCCTATTTCTGACTTTTCCCTCTTCAAATGTTAGTTGCCTGGCTATTTTGCTACCTCCCCCTGGCTTTAGTACTGTCAATGACTTGAAACAAGGATGCAGACAACACCTTTAGATTTTTTTCTGATTTTACTGTTCTCCAAGCTAGACTACAATCTTAATACAAATTAGGCAACTAAACATGAGCTTGTAGTCCATCACAGGAGTGAGCTTGGAGCGGTAGCTAGTTTACAACACACACAGGGACTATGGGGAACAAAAGTAGCCCCCGTCCAGGAGGAAGGACAGTGTCAGCACCAATTCAGAGATGATTTGAGGATCTACAGCCGAGTGATACATAAATAAGATACATTTTTGTTAACAGTTAAAATACTTACATGCATTTCTAAGATTTAACTCCTGAGCTGAGTGTCACTTTGAAAAAGTAGTATTTTACTATGTTTTATGATCTAAAGCGACTGAACCAAACGCACAAGTAGTTTAGGTCAAGTTTTGGAAACATTCCAATAGCTGGACATCACACTGTTACTAAATCAATGCATGTGTCTAGTTTTCTAATTATTCAGTCAGTATAAACATGGTTTCTGCTGCTTACTTTCAAAGTAATCCCTAAGCTACAAGGTTGACAACAAGCACCTTCGTGCAAAATAAAATCTTAAAAAGTTGCAGTTTCTATTGTTGGGAAACTTCTTTACAACTAAAATGGATTCATTCTCTATGGAGGAAAATAAGCTTGTAGAAAATCCTTATGATTCTCTAATTCACAAAGATTAGGACGGTTCTACCACACATTGTTCTTGGTCACAAATCCCATCAATGCACCCCGTTAGTCACATGAGTTGATGATATGCTTATCTTTCAGTGAAGATTTTGTGTTAACTAATAAGCCAGTAGTAAAACACAGGGTATATAATCATGGGGTGTTCTATTTTCCAGGGAATAACAAAACATTGTTGAAGAAAGTGTAAACCAGACTGAGATGTGGCTCAGCAGTTTTTTTTATCTTATTCCTGCTGGATTGTAGTCTTTGATTACTGAAATGCTTTACAATTTCCTACTTCCTGGCACTGGACGCCTTCAATGATTATTTGATTGCCCTTGTCCATGGCTGAACAGATAGCAGTTTTGCTTATTTTATCTCTCCTTAGTCAACAGTAAAGGATTTTCTGAGGGCACAGTAAATTAATCATTCTTGAAAATAGTCCAAAACTTGAAATCTTTGAAACTAACTTAAAGAGACAGAGATTAAAATAAATTCCTGAGTGTTCTACTTAAAGTGTCAGGAAACCTTGAAGTCTGTTTGATAAAGCCCTGGGAGAAAAATGAGTTCGAAAAATGTCTTTTCAATGATTACTTACTCTCGAGATAAGCAGCCATCCCATTCATACTGATTAATAGCTCTTTGCTTTCATTAATATACCTCTTTCACTTGTAGATGCACGATAGATACATGCTGGCGTCTGGCGGCCCGGCTAAACACAATTACTTGGTTCCATTCCAAAATGAGTTTAGCTAGAAGCAATCGGCATGCTAGCAAATGCATACTTTCCCTCTACAGCTATGATTAGATAGGTGTGATTTTACTCTTCAGATGCAAAAATAGATCCTGGTATCCAGGGCCATTTTCTATCACTGGAGTCTGTAGGCTGTAGATACACAGCCTTTGGTGGCCAAAGCAACACCCCCTGCTAGGATTACCTCTTTTACGTTGGGGATAGGACCCAATCTATCCATAATATTCGAACAATGTGTAAATCTGCTTTTATTTCTCTATATTTTTCCACTTTGTCTCTGCTGCTGATAGACACAAACCTATTGCGAAAAAACTATCCCTGCTGGTATCACATCATGCATTTCTACAATGCCATCATTATATGATTCAAGTGCAGACCTTACGCATACTACACACGTCCAAAAATCATAATTTACATACTCTTGGCTTGTGTACTCTACCCAGCCCCTGCTCCTCCCCTACAGCTCTAATCTACATATACCAGCTATAATTTTGACAGATGGAACTTGTTCTCTATCACAGGAGCAGATCTTTCTAAATTGGCTCTTACAGAACAGTCTCAGTGAGAGTTACAATGTAGCAATCATAATATTTTAATTTTTTATTATTATTTATTATTATTGCTTCATTGTACCTACTCTGCTTCATTCATAACAGATCAAAGGGGTGACCGTCGATCAAGCTATAATGTCAGTTATATATATCTGGTCTATGAGAATATATATTTACGCTTTTTGATGTTTAATTCATTTTAATATAGAACATTAATATACATCAGAGAAAAAAAAAGAATAAACAAATAAGAAAAATAAAAGAAAATATTGATCCCATATTTCAATACATTGCATTAATCCTTACACATCAACTTATATTTCATAATAGTACACTAATACAGTATAGCCATTAGATCAATAAAAAAATCTAATTTCATTCTAATTAATTATTATCTCATATTACAAACATTAAAAAATAATGAGGTACCCTATTGAACCTCATCTGTCTGCATAAGGCAGGGGTAGCTAACCTCCGGCCCTCCAGCTGTGGTAAAACTACAAATCCCACGATGCATCTCTCTTCGGGAGTCATGTCTGTGGCTGTGAGAATCTTGCAATGCCTCATGAGATTTGTAGTTCCACCACAGCTGGGGGGCCGGAGGTTTGCTACCCCTGGCATTACGGGATCAGAAAAAAAAAGGGAGGAAACCCTTACCATGCGGTCTGTACACCTGCTCAAACTGCAGTCAACAACCAAATATTGTACAATATTCCCTTATCTTATCCATGACCCTTGGAAGAAAAATGAAACCTTCCTTTCTTTTACCTCCAATACTCATGCTTAAAAAGAACAAAATCCGTCAGTATCCATATACAAAATCCATGGTGTCCAAGTGTCTGCGCATTGTGTTTGTGAATCATGTATATGTGCTGTTAATTCCTCTAAATGCATAACTGTACACATCTCTTTTACCCATTCCTGTACAGTAGGAACCACCTGTGTATTCCAATGTCTTGGAATTATAACCCTTGCTGCTGCTACAGAGAATCTAAGGAGGTCCTTTTCTACCTTAGAAATAGGACCAGGTAAAATTGAAAGAAGAGCTACCTTAGGAGATAAGATTATATAATTTCAAAGTGTGATCTTGAATTTCCTGCACACTATACCTCAAGAATAACTATGTGTTACACAATAGACCCATAGCTGAAATGTAAAAATTGCTCTTGTTCCCAAGAGCTGAAGTGGTAAGTACAAAAAATTAGGAAATGAGAGGTAGCCCCATGTTCACCATCTCATATGACAACGTTTTGTGTGCACAGGATCAGCATCAAACACAAAGGAAAGGCCACATGCGTACAGGAAAAGCAGGGAACTGATGTGCAATAAGTGGGGTAAGCTTTATGTCATAGAGGAGTATAAGGGAAATGAAGGATGCTGGAAAGTTTGAGTTTGGAGGCTATGGTTGCCCCTTCAGTGAAAGTTAATTGTGAAAACATCATGAAATAGAGAGCAGTTGTTGAAAATGATGGTGGCTATATTGGCCACTAGTGTTATTCTGAAATAGTGGTATAATAATGTTTTGGGTACCACATCCAAATAGCAAAATGTGCAAGTAGTTAAAAACATTGTTCATTCAATCCCTGCTAAGAGCAAAAAAGATGGAGTATTATATTATGGGAGAGACTTATGTAAAAACAAGGTTTACAGAATATAAGAGATTATGAGAAGATGAGGCTACATTATATTTGATGGGAGATGGTAATGATGTGCATATCAAAGTAATCTTGTGACAAATGGATAGTTTTAAAGATGATAAATAAAGTGTATGCGTTTTTCTGACATATGATGGTACAAGTCAATTCTTGGGGTGACTCAAAAGTCCTATTACAATGTTTTTAGTTGACTGATAATTGTGCACACTTGCTGTATTATTATTATTAATAGTATTATTTATATTATTATTATTATTATTATTATTCAGGATTTATATATGATTTCTGAACATTCGGGTTTGATGTTAAAAAAAAAGTAAATGTAAAGTAAACTTTTGGATAGACTGAGAGCACTATATAGTATTTGTTTAACAATAAAATTAATCCTGTGGAATTTGCCTAATAATTATGCATGTAGTGCATACTCCCTACCACAGTATGGACATATTAATAGATGCCAGTTATGTGTACCCCTGGGACTTTATTGTGTACCCCTGGGACCATTTATTGACTGGCCAGACTTTTTCTAGAAGGTTTGAAAAGCAAATAGAAAGAAATAAACAAGCCTGGCCACTGACAGCTTGATTTTTTGCAAGTGATATGGAAGATTTGAGCATTGCACGGCCTTGATTAAAGTAGGGGTCGGGAATTGTAATCAACTTGAATACAAACTGTATATCATCATACAAATTACTGCAATCAGTTGGTGTTCATCTACAACATTTTGAAAGGCTATCCAATCGATTATATGTTCAAAGCCACCCTGTCGCCAAACAAAAATATGAGATTAAAATGCAAGCAGCCTATAAAAATATTGCAATACTTACCAGTACACCAATTATGCATGCCGTTGATATATAACACTTTCCTGTGCATGCTGAGGTTTCAGCCTCCAGCTACTACATCATTACAGGACACAGTCAAGGGAATTCAAAAAGAGTGTCATTGAGACATAAGAAAAAGAGTATTGGCGGTTACAGAAATAGTGTTATTATTCTCCCCAAATTCATGTACAGGGTCGCATAGCATTCATCAGTTTGGAGCAAACCTATAAAACTGGAGCTGGCCTGTGAGACAAACTTTGGGACATACAGTTTATGCAGACTGATAAAGTACATTTATTTGTCCCATCTCTGTCCAAGATAAACAATATGTATCTTACTGCACTCCTTACCGGATTTGGTTGGTAACCTGTAAAAACACAGGTGGGTGCTCGCAGTGACCACGGATGGCACCGTGATGTACATAGAGGTTTCAAAAAATGTCACCAGCACACCATAATATAAAGGGAATTAAGCAAAAGTCCATTTAATGACAGAACAATGTCATTCAAATACATATTTGAATGGCATTGTTCTGTCATTAAATTGATTTTTGACTAAATTCACTTTATATTATAGTGTGCTGGTGACAACCTTTGAAATCTCCATCTCTGCTCAAGGCCTCGTATTTGTGTCTGAGACATATTTCAGTTTAATCCTTAGTTTCAATGAATGTGGCACTGGGATATGTGTTGCCTGCTGCGAAAGACATACTGTATACAATAGGACCATCCAACAAACTAGTTACACCAAAAAGTACTTGATCTTACGCAGGGGCGTCCCGAGGCTGGGTGACACCCGGAGCGGTAACCGAGTGTCACCCTGCCAAGACGTCACTGCGCATGCGTGTGACGTCATTACGCGCGTGCGCGATGACGTCATTGCGCACACGCGGCAGTATTCTGATACCTGCCGGCGGCCATATTGGTGATGGATGCCGGCAGAGAGAGGAGGGGACAGTCACCCGGCGGGATAAGGTATGCCGCCGGGTCCCCTCCTCTCTCCTGATACTGTCGGGCGTTCGGTCCATGACCGAGCGCCCGACTTTTCAGAGGGGGGTGACACCAAAATGACTGTGAGTCATTTTGGTGTCACCCCTCCAATGGTTTCACCCGGGTGCGGGCCGTACCCCCCTTGTGACGCCACTGGTCTTACGTTGCATCACTTTTCCTATTACTGAACTGTCTGAGTTTATTTATTGAATATGTCACAAGCACAGCGCAAGAATAAAGTATGGTGCAAATAAGAACTATTCGAATTTGGCGCAGGAGGCGGTAGAGGTGCGGAAAATTTTGTGGCATGTTTCAGAATTTAGCTCAGACATTTATGCTGCATTAGTACCAAAATTCTGGTTCAAACACAATATTGAATCCCCCTGATTACTAATCTTCTTTTGAAGGATGCTTGTGGTTTCATTATTTTTGTCTAGTGACGGGCTCATTTTAAATTAAGACAAGTATGTGTATTGCTAGATTAATAAATAATCTTCATATTAAGTTATGATCTTGGATTGCACTAAAGCCAGGAATAGAATATACAGAGCCACAGCCTTGCTTACTACAGAGCAATTCAATTAGAAGTAGCTGCCCTGAACAATCAGTGATATATTAAGTTGATGGAATGCCTCCAAAATTTGGGATGAAAGAGAAAAAAGCTGTTATCATCAGTTTTTGTAGCATTTAACCAATTCATACTGTGCCTTGCTAGATGGATTTTTTAAGAAGAACTGCCTCCATAACCCATCAAAACTCAGCAGCATGCAGTGATGTTTGCAGACTTGGCACTCTCAATGAGATTGACACTGTTCAGTTTAATATGCTGATATATACAATGACATACCTCCTCAGATCTAGTCTGTGAGAACAGCATGGTAATTTGCTGACTTGTCAGTATCCACAGGCAGCTTACATTTTTAATAAGACACTGAGGTTTAATCCAATATAGTTTTACTTTTCATAAGTGCAATCTAAAATACACAAGATGTATTCTGGTGAAGAAATCTCCTCTCTGTCATTAGGTATTTGATTGCACTCACTGGGTGTAGAATGATTAATTACTTCTGTTACTTTTATGTCTGCAATAATGAATTCTTCAGCAGCAAATCATTCCTGTGGTTTCAACTATGCCAGCACATGTGTGTAGTGTGTAGAACAACACTTCTTCCTGTCAAAGAACTTTGATTTTTTAAATGACTGATTTGGTCATCTAAAACCACATACGTCATGACAGCTTTCTTTAGTTGATCTAAAGGAAACTTCTCAATTTAGCTCTCTGTATTTCAAATTCATTATTAAGGGAGACTGTTCATGGCTCTCCCTGCCATGATCTGATGCAGGTGTAAGATCTTTAATGGAATATAGAGTCCTGTTGAAAGAAGCCTTGGTGTAAGGATGACATCTGCCTATCACTGTCCATATTAAGCATTTCACTGTAGCCTTGCAGTCTCTGGCAAAGTGATCTGCAGATGTGCAACATTTGATGCAAATGTAATTATTCCTTAAAAATTCCTTGAGCTTTTCAAAGGGCTTTCCCTTAAACACATGACATTTTCTGAGATCATGTGGTTTGTCATGGAAGAGACAGTGGGATTGTGGGGAATTACAGCCACTGCCAGTGATGTCAAAAAAGAAAGGAGAAAAATCTTTATTTCCTGGCATAGCTGGTAGTGGCTGTAAATCCTGTCATTGTAATGGAGACATTGTTTATAGACTATCTATATTAAGGGGTAAAACTTCAAGTTTGTCATTGGGAAGTTTGGATACTTTTTAGTTTCTGCAATGTTCCTGATGAAATCACACAACTAGAAGAATGGCAGAAAGAAAACTTGATTCTACTTTGTGTACCCCGAATCCATGGTTGACCACTTCTCCAGCATATTGTTTGCAGGTTTGAATTCACACTGTGAGTGGTGTCTAGATAGTTGAGGCCTGGTAGGTATTACCAGGCCTGGATCTGACTTAGCAAGCTGTAGTTTAAGCAAAACTTCACTTAGTTCTTACCATAGGCATGCACACACGGTGTGCCTGGGGACACCCTAATCATACCAAGCACCAAAACCATAACAGCAGGTGCCATGATTTTAGCCAGTGTAGAGATCACAAAGATCTCTCTGTGAACGTCTCAGTGATCCAGAGTGCAGCAGTATTTGCCACTTACAATACTCACATAACAGCCACAGTCTTCAGTGCCTAGGAAACTGTGATGTAGCATGGCTGTGCCTTCCCAGACTTCCCATCCAATTAGGAAGCTGGGTGGGTAGACCACCTGCCAGGCTTCCTGCTTCATTCACATCTCTTGGATGGATTCCCATCTCTTAAACTGTCCCTTACCTCTTCCAGCAGGGGTGCAGTAATGAAGCAGGAAGCCTGGCAGGTGGTTAGCTTCCTAATTGGATGGGAAGCTACACAATATATTTATATATCCTGTGCAATAGGCTGTGCAAACTTGTGGTCCTTACTGGATATTAAAAAAAAGTCTTGCAATTTTTGAACAGAGCACTTTGTATACCTTCTGGACTACCCCGACTCTAGATGCTCTATTATTTAGACTCTTGGACACCCAAAGACCCCTTCTCAGATCAACAGTCGTTAAGAGTATTTATTTGTATATTATTTGGTTTACTACTTTGGTTATTGTTAAAGTTGGTTTGTTTAATAAAAGGGCTGTTGTGGCCGTTAAAATCCATGTCGCGCAGTCTGTGTGTTTACAGGAGTTTTAACAGGGAGACAGAATCCATCAGTCAAGCAATACAAGGGTTGTTATTGTTGTTGTTATTGCTGAAAACATCTGAATTTTATATAATCACCTGTCTGTCCCCATCTAATTGTCACCCTTTGTAGCTATAACAGCTTCCACTTTTTTGGAGTGTGTCTATGGAAATATGTGCCCATTCAGCCAAAACAGCATTTGTAAGGTCAGGCCCTAATTTTGGAGGAGAAGACCCAGCTCATAGTTTCTGTTCCCATTCATCTCAAAGATCTTCATGAGGGTTGATTTCAGAGATAATCCATGCCACACGTATAAAACCATGTCTTTATTGAGTTGGCCTTGTGCACAGGGGCACTGTGCACAATGATGTAAAGTGGCTTTCTGTGCTCAGGACCATGAACTGAAAACACAGAAAGTCATTCAGAGTGATGTCCACAAATTGTATAGTAGTAATCAAAATCAGATTTCCGTGTAAAAAAGGCAAATCTGTCAAACACGATGCCTGCCCGCTTTTATGCGCCTTATTGATTGTGCAAGATGTTACAATGTATATTGCAAAACATTATTTGCCCAAACACATCATTGAGCTTTAATATGCTTTAATTAATCTCTGTCCATTTTTAATCCTACAGATTTATGATGGCACCCTCTTCATAGCCACAATTCATACCTTGTTTACTGAGAGGTCTGATGCATACTAAATAGGTTTGATTTTCCATTTCATCAAATGAAAATGTTTTTCATCTATTGTTAACTTGTCATTAAGCATTTAAAAATGAAGCACATTCATTGAGTGTCTTCATGATGGCGCATTCATTGAGATGTGATCTCTGTGTCCCATGAAGAGCTTTCGTGTCAACGCTATTGATTCCGATTTAGCAGCACTAATGCAAGTGCGATGAGGCAATTTGTTTTATTTTGCAGTTGTCTGAATATGTAACATCTCAACTCGTTTAGAATGATCACATATAAATAAATTCTCCCATTCATGAAGCCATTAGAATAAATAATTTTCCTCATTATGGCTATAAACAGAAAATAAAAAATACATTTGCATTTTATCATGATTATAAATTCAATCCTTAATTATTATGTTTGACTTAATATTGCACGCCTGGTGTCCTTGCTTGCTCTTTGCTCTAAGCGGAGGCTAGGTTAAACTTTGTTAACAGTCCTTCAGATGAATAACCTTGAGAGTTTGCAATGTTAGTTACACGCCATTAAAATCATTATTTTAAACTCTTTTGTTTATTAATTTATTTGTATCAGTTTTATTAATTTGCATAATGCCAACACATTCTTTATGTTCACTGATTCTCTTTTCCTATGACCCTTTGCTAGATAGCAGTCAGCTGCTAAACACGTTAATGAAATTCAGAGATTCGGCATTGGCACAGCATATGAATTCTAACTTTTAAGTGGTTTAACGAAAGTTTGTTGTTGATCCTTATAAAGATTTTAAAGCCTACAGGAGTCCTGGTTTATACTCTAATTCCTGGTGTTCCTGCAGCGTGCCTCGATCTTACGCTACTGATACAACTCTCATCTAAACATCACCTATCCTCATTTCTGCCTGTTAATGAAGTACATAAGTTCTTTCTTGGTGACTGAGGTTTGCTTTTTATTATCTGTCATCAATGCAACAGACCTGGGCCTTTTCTTAGGAATGTCATACAGGGAAATCTTATCAGCCTTTCAGACGTCTATTCTGAAAAGATGGGTAACTCTGTGCATTATTTCTTGGGAACCCGTACAACTGCAGATATTAGTCAAACCATATTCTTTGTAACCATAATGTGCTGTGTGGCCTTAGAACTTAGGTCAGTCAGCTTCGAAGGGCCAAGAGCCTTTTGGATAACCCAGCTCCTACACTATAAAACTGTAAGGTCACATAAGCCATACTGACACTGTGATTTATCTGTGATAGGGAAAGCAAAGGGAGAAGAGCTGCTTACAAATGTTATTAGCGTAGCACCTAAAGGTCTGTTAAAGTACATAAAAACCCTTACTAAATGTGATGTAAAGTACATGTAAAGCCTTACTTCCTCAGGTGCGTCATACTCCTCTTGAGGGGAAGTCTAGAAGTTACAAAATGTGTTGGATGAGGTCAGTGACATCATCACATATGGTGATATGCTCCTTCTCTCAGAGTCAACAGGAGAGAGGAGGACCAAACACAATAGTATTGTGCTGTTAGAGCACCAGAAGAGTGTAAGTGTTTTACGGTTTTACATTTGTATTATTGTGCTCGGATTTACACTGAGGAGCTTTCCCTTGTTTTTGATTTCCTATTACGATTGATTTGGAGTGAATGGAATTTGAATATCACTCTGGAGAAGTTGCAACCTTTCCCAGGTGGGAATAAGTGCAGTAGATTTTGTTCATTATAAGGTTATAGCTATCTGGTTAACCCTCACTGGGGGGGGAGGCATGGAGAGAAACCACACTTGTATGATGAATAACACAAATTGTATGTATGTAAAATGCATTGCATGTACTATGTATGTCATTTTCAACATTCATTGCTTTTTGGGTTTACATTTGTGCACTATTTGATTATTGCATAATTGCACTCTTGCTAATTTATTTAATTTAGAGCGTCTGCGAACAGAAAACAAAACACGTTGTGAATTTTTTAAATGTTTAAATTGCCATCCCTGCCCATGCTTGCATGCATGCTGGGCGGGGATGGTCTTACTTGGAAAAAAATGTTAGAAAAAAATAATAATTAAGATAATAAAAAATACAATAGCAGGTAGGAATATGGTAATGTTAGACAACCCGGGCCACACACTGATGAAAGGGTGCAGTTTTGCCCAGATGGTATGAAAGTAGTTTTGCCAAGCTTAAATTTTTGTTCTGCTCCCGCAACTGGGGAAAGGGGAAACCTGACGTGGGAAGGTTGTTACTGGAGTGATACATTGACTCTGAAGACCTCATTCTGGAGAAGGGCGAACAGCCTATGGTTGTAGGTAAAATTATTGCTGCTGCCTGTGCCTCCCCTCTTGTTACGAAAAAACTGATAGGCAAGGCCTTCAGAGGATTGAAATGGAATTAAGATTAAGTCTCCAGACCTCCACAAATCCAGTTGTGTCTCCTATTATAGTGTGGGACCTTCCAGGCCAGGAACCTGGTGCTAAATTAAAGGGGAGTAGAGGGAGGAGGTGTTCGCGGAGGAGGTGTTCGCGGAGGAGGAAAAGGTGAAGGAGGAATGGGAGAGGGTGTAGAGAACAGAAGTGGTGGAAGAGAGAGAGGAGAAGGAAGAGGCCAAGAGGCAACGCTCACTAACTACTACCTACATGTGGCAGAATCTCTACCTCTCCTTTCAAAATTGCCTGTCATTTTTTTCAGGTTTTTTTTGGTGGGACATATTTGCGGAAAGGCAAGCAGCCTAAATCCAAATGATTCCATGCTTACATTTTTCTGCTACTTGCTCTTCCCCCTGGCCATAGATATCTCCCCTCTGTTTACTGTTGCCTGCCTTTACCCCTACATTGTGGAAAGGTGGGAAACCATGGCCTGATGATATTTTCCCCTGCAGCTATGACTCCAGTGCCTTGACTACAATGAAATAAGTAAATTAAAAATAAAAAAAAACATCTGGCTGCTGAATGCCTGGGAGTAGAAAATGTATGCTGGTAAAGTAGAGGAATCGCAGACATGCCTGGCATTTTCTGTGTGCAGTTCAACTACTGTATCAATACCAAAAAATACAGAAAAGAAATTAAAAAAAAAAAAAAATATATATATATATATATATATATATATATATAAATAACATAAGCAAAAAGATCACAGCTGGGAATATACCACTCTGGGACAACTCAGGCCAGGAAATTTCCATCAGAATATATGCAGCACAAAGAGCTTGGACAAAGTAAGGTTCAGACTGACAGACTCGGGAGTGGTTAGAGTGTAGCTGTTTTTTGCAGCTCCATATGGCAGCTGATGCTCACTGTTAGGGATGCACCGATACCAAGTACAGTACTCGGTACAAGTACAAGTACATGTACCAATACTTTTCGAGCTCCAAGACTAGACTAGAGAAAAAATCAAACGTTAGGCGGCTGCGGTCATTTGTAAGGAGCACACGGAGCTCCTGGGATTTGTACATCTCTGTGTTAAAGTATGATTTCAGCTCCATATGGCAGCTGATGCTCACTTTTTGGGATGCACCGATACCAAGTACCGTACTCGGTACAAGTACAAGTACATGTACCAATACTTTTCAAGCTCCAAGACTAGACTAGAGAAAAAAATCAAAAGTTAGGCGGCAGCTGTCATTTGTAAGGAGCACACGAAGCTCCTGGGATTTGTACATCTCTGTGTTAAAGTATGATTTTGTTTTTATAAATATATATAAGTGATGCACCGATACCAGTTTTGCGAGTACAAGTACTGATACTTGCCTAAGTACTTACAAGTACAAGTACTGATACATTTTTGTTTATTGTCATGTGACAGTTTTCCTAAAACAATACAGACTAATGATTTCAGGATAGTGGTGAAGCGTCAGAGCCAGGTCCCAGCTGCAACCGCTGCAACCCTGGTAGTTCTCATGAAAATGCCAAGTATACTGTAATGTCCCCCTGCTCCCTCTTCCAGCACTACATTGCTCCCCCACTTCTGCCTCTACTTTATGATGTCCCGATCCTTCCTCCTTGCCACCAAAGTGCAGTCTGACAAATCATTTTCCTACTGCTCACTAGGGCCAGCTTGCAAAAAGCAACAGGTGCCGGCCCACAAAGGATGGTGCTGCTGCATGATTGCTGTCTTCTACATGCAGCATGGCCTTCTCAAGAGCAATGCCAAGCTCTAATCACACCTAATCTAATTACATTTAAGATGAATCATCTATTTTCATATTAGCAATGTATTGCTTGTAGAGAATAATGAGTGAGTAAGTAAGCTGATAAGTCCTGCATTTATATAATGCACAATTAATAGTGTCCTGAATTATAGTGGAAACATCATATACAGTATACATATACTACATAGATAATGTAGGACATTTAGAGGGTTATTCAAAAAGCTGCCAGAGGCAGCCGAGTGAAAAAACGACCAGAAGTGAATTGAGCCGAACGCTGTTTGGCTATTCACTTCAGAATTGTACGGCTGAGGAAGAGAAGTGGATTGGTGCTCCACGGCAACACCATTGGGAAAAAAAGTGGTACTGAGGGCTGTTCTGCCTGTATGCAGACTCGATTTCCAATTTAGGATGGAGCATGCCTTTAGAAGTAAAACAGATTGCTGGATTTTGTGTGTGAAACACAAGAAATTGGAAGCCGCATATCACTGACATACTGCCAGACTCCCCTTATGACCAGATCCACAGTTGCTTCTCGATAAATAACTTGACGTGTATACAGCTGTCATGTATGGAACTGATACCAGCACAAATAACGCTACAGTTACAATGTCACCCCATTCAACTGTCAAAACACCTGCATGGAACATTCTGTGTTTTTATTTTCTCAGAACGCTGTCAATCAATTAAAAAAAAAAAAGATTTCAAGAAAAAAATAAAAAAAAATTAAGATTATTGAAAAAAGAAAGAAACAAACGGGGAGGAGCTAGCAGTGACAGCTAGCCCCGCCCAACTGTTTTCTATTGGCCGGTCCCTGCCAATGACTAACAACTCGGTGGAGCCGGCCCTGACGTCATGACCGACTCGGCCAAGTTGTCATTGTTTAATGACAGTTCAGCCTCCCCAGGCAACCTGGGGAGGCTGATCTGTCATTGCAACTGGGCGGAGCCAGCCATGGATGAACATATCTTGGTATGGATGAACTTCACAGAAAAAAATATATGTAGCTGACGCCATGACTGTTTCACATATGTTGTAATCTCCTAAATACCTCCAACTAAGCAAATAGCCCACATTGCCACCAGCTGATCATAATTACGCATGCTATGTGCAAATAAGACTGATGTTCAAACATGCTCTTACTCGTGTGCATAGATCCACACATGCATAGGCATTCATATGTTGCAAGATATTATTGCAGATTTTCCTAAATTACAACAGAAACCACTCAAAACTGGTTCATAGCCCGACAAAAATACAATTAACAAATTGTGCAGCAAGTTAGCAGAATCCTCTATTTTGATTTATACATTGCTATTATCTTCTTGATTTTCTTCCACTGAGCCGTTGCCTTTCGTTAGCTAATATGTCCTTTCAATGTTGCAAGACAATTATAGTTTTTGGGCAAATTTAATTGTGAGAGCTTCTTGTGCTCCAGTGATTTAAAGCAGGGGAAGGGAAGATGACACAAGGGACTGGGCTGCTCCATTAACTTATGGAAATAGCAAATTAGATGCATTATAATGTGTTTCCCTCCATTTCTGTACCGATTTACTGGCTTAATTCTTGTTTTTCATTCAGCATCTATGAGCATAGTGTCCTCATTTGTAACTTCTGCGCAAGGAATAGGCAGCTGCTGCTAAGCTGGGGATTCAATATTATCACAAGCTTAATGAAACGTACAGTATAAAAAATATATACTCCATGACAAGCGACACTAAAATAAAAATAGATAGATGTATTTATTATAATTAGAAGAATATGACACTTTGTATGAAAGGGCAGGCAGGTTTTCATTAGTATGTGTTCACATTGTGTTGTGATGCGGTAACTCAATGCGTTTTATCATGTGCTGAGGCACACTGCGTTACTGCAGAACCCAAAAAGAGCACATATCACACCTAAAGTTATATTTTTTTATTGCACTGCAACCCATGCTGAACATTGCGGTATGTTGCAAAGAGCTGTAAGTGTTTTGTGTTTTTGCGTACACAGTTGGGTTGCCATACAAATGGCAATCTGCTGAGGTAAGGTATAACTGCATAATGTGCACTAGGTCTCACAGTCCATAAAAATTTTCAAAACAAGACCTCCATTGGACATAAAGATGAGTCAAAGCCAAGGGTTAATGAATAGTAGAGGTGGTTAGGTCCAAAGAAGATAAAGTGGACCAGTCTAGTAGCAGTATATATACACATATAAAACACAACCACACCCACTCCAGCATCTCTGCTCCATATTTTTTTTGGTCCATTTTCTCTTCCTTGGGCCTAACCACCACTACTAACATATACTGGATCTTCTGGGAAGACCAGCTTGAAGATAAGCATAAAGAGTGACCTCCCCCTACAATAGTCTGCGTGAAGTCATATTCTCCACAAGCGCATATTCCATAATCAACTTGCTTGACCCAGTTGGGGATCTTGCAACCACTTAAATGTGAGTAAAGGCACCCAGTGCATATAATATTTTTTTTAACCATAGTTTTTTATTGTTTTAAAACGTCAAGGGGTACATCACAGTAAAATACAATACAATACAAGGTGCATGAGTAATAAACCACTGTCGTATGGAAATCAGTGAAGGCGTACTTTAGCAATAATATTGCAGGCGTTGCATCCGTATTCTCTGTAGTTATTCAGGTGAATCCCCGTGTCAGATTGGAGTTGCCAAAAATGGGTGAGGTTGCAGTCTGACCAAGCCGAAAAGCTCAGTGGTTGGGTGTAGGCTGGGGTGAAAGATGGGTTGGCCAAGAAGGACATGAGGGGCAGGTGGGGGGAAAGGAGTTTGTAGGAAGTCTTGACGGAGTCCCATAGTCTTAGTGAATAAGACGTGATGGGATTGTTGATCTTTGGTCTAATTTTAGGGATTTCTGGGCTTTTTTCGTCAGCGATACTGACATGTCTCAATGCAGGGGACGTTCCGGTGGTGAGGTAAGGCAAGGAGACGTGTGGGGAGATGAATGCTCCGGTTTAGTTAGGTGATTGCCCGGGCGAGCTGCGGAGCTGCCTCAGAAGACGTCTTCCATCGACAGTCGCGCGCATGCGCCCCCCCGCATATAATATTTTATACATGCATTTAATTTTGATCAAGCTTCCTGGCTACTATACACCCAGAAAAGCCTCTCTTCTGGGTCTTTGTCCTCTCTTTTTATTTCATATACTCTGGTTAGTGGGAAGTTACTCTTCCTTTCAAGTTTTTTCTGTAGTAAAACAGGTGTTTTTCTGGAGGAAACAATGTAAAAAATTTCCGATTCATGTGACATTTTCAAAAATTCCTACAGGCTGCATTTCTTTTATATCAAGGTGACCTGACCTAGTTATCAAGAGCGCTCAGTCTTCAGTTTGATTCTACCATACCTAAAAAGCCTCCTGGATCCCAGAGACAGGATGTAGATCAGTGTGAGTTTAAATTAAGCCCCTCCCTTTCACACCACTGGTCTGCCCATTCAAGTTTGGGTAAACTTGTGTGAAAAACGTGCTAGCAGGCAGGGAAAGAGACATTTAGAGACATTTAGAAGCTCTTATGGAGGAAGAGCTTCTAAATGTCTCTTTCCCTGCCTGCTAGCATTTTTTCTTTCCTAATTGTACGCTAAGCTACACATGCGTAACTCAGTGTACAAACCTCACATAATTAAGTTATGTCAGTCCTGCCTAGCAAATTGAGATGAAAGAAGACCAGGAGAACATAGTAGCGGTGGTAATTGAGTGATGAGGGAAAAAGGCACTTTGTGACCCAGGTCCACCATGATACGTAAATATACTGTGTATATTGGTGCATTAGGACAAGAGCCATGGGAACAACAAATATATTTAGTTCCAATTTAATGACAAAGGATGCGGCTTAGTGCTAGGAGAGGTCAGAAGTTGATGTCCCGCGTATGCCCTAGGCCTATGATCCAAGGGTTTCTACAGAGACATAAAAATCATAGACAACTACCTCGTTTTACACCAATAATTTGAACTGTGAGGGGCATCTAATGGTTGCTTCTCATTAAAATCTTTAATGTCTCAAGCTGTTTTTAAAAACTTGTTTTTCCCACATCCTTTAAATACAATGACTGTGCCTAGTAAACAACACCTGCTGGGCTTTTTCTTCAAAGCTGTACTCTAGACAAGCATTTAATGAACTTTAATGGCAGTTATATGTAAAAAATACATGTGATGGGTTTTTAATCAATACATACCTTGATTAAAAGGTTTAGCTTATATTTGCCCAGATAACTCCAACTTAACATCTAAATGTGCAATTGATATACATTTACAGTATGTCAGTGTGTGAAATGCTTTACATGTCACACTTTATACCTGGAAGGAAACATCTTGACACCCATCTCCAGACTCCTCACAGGGCCATGAACAAACACAACATTTGTAAGGTCCTCCTTATGCGTTGAGACTCTGTAAAAAGGGCCCCAGGAGCCAGCATGTGCAATTCATGTGTTGTCCAGCATTACTCAAACAACTTAGGAAACTGTACCAAAATTGCAGTTGAATGCCACAATTGTGGACTTTTTTGTATCTCCACAAACATGAGCTCGTTCTGCCACCACTTTGGAAGAGCCTGCAAAGTTCCATACAGTCATACTTATGGCTGAATGGGTCAGGTTGCCAAAACCTCTGTGGCCAATGCAGTACTGTAAAACACACTGGTGCCTGGTGGTACCTGTCTAGCCAGGTCTTCTTCATAGGCTGGGCTACAGGGCTCAAGCCACCTTCTTTAACCACTTAAATAAAGCTTGCCGGTAGGCCCATCTTAACACATTCCGGTCCACTCACCATTGATTGAAACATAACTGAATACCTGCACTGAGCTGTGATGTTTGAATGCATTGGGAAGTGAATATTACAATCGTTTTTATTTCATTATACTAGCATTATTTAAAGGAGAGCTATGAGATGAGTGATTTCCACTCACCTCATAGTTCTAGCCGACCTGTGACAATGAGACTGTCACAGGTCGGCTCAGTAGATCGGGAGGTGAGCGAACAGATACCGGCGTTTGCTCACCTCTCGATCCTGTCACGGCTCTCTGCCGTGACAGGGGAGGGGCTGGATTCCCCCCTCCCCACTCTGATCCGCCAGCGCTGACTGGCGGAACGGACGGGGGAGGGGCGGGTACAGCTGGCTCTGCCTCTAGATAGGCAGAACCAGCTGTCACTCACACAGCTGGATCTTGACATCGATGTCGGGATCCGCTCCGGCTGTGGCGTCTCAGTATACCGCGAGCTGTAGCCTCTCCTTTAAATTATACATTTTATTAATTTTAAAACTATATTTCCATATCGTTTCGATTTATTATATTATCCCATAGATACATGAAGAAAACCTAAATCTAAATCTGGGCCTGCTTGTATAATATCTTCCAGATTCATATTTTACCCTCCCATCAACTTGTATTCTTCTGATAAAGTACCAATTACAGTTATGGGGCTTTGATGTAAGCTCACCTACAAGCAAACGGCACAGGTCTGTGACATCTTTGGATATATTTAAAAAAATATATATTTTATGCTTTTCAAATGAGCCTTTTTAATCCATGAAAGTTTTGCTCAACAACCAACCTACTTATTATTCATGTTTCCAGCAAGGAAGTAATCTTTATGCTGTTCTTCCGTACAGTCTTGCATTGTTAGAGCAGAAGTGACTTTTGTATTTATTGCAAGTTTATGTTGGCAAAGAACATACCACAATAAAAGAAAGTGCATCAGTCACAATAAACATTAATCTTTAAATTCACCCATTTCACCTGTTCATGCTGCTCCAGAGAAAGCCACAAGAAAAAACACATCTCTTTGTTCTCTTTATAGAAAGCATTAAAATAAACAAAAGGTTTACCAATAGGGTTATAGAATTATTGAGAGAGGGCGAACAAATATCCCAGTGAAAGGTACAAAAGGAGAGGCATAGGTTAACTATTTAATATTAAACCACTTCTCACCCAGCTTAATTTTGTGGCCACGTGACTTCTTCAGAGGCATTTGTTTAAACAGTTTATTCCTGACACTGCAGTCCGCATTGATAGATTTGTATTTTGCGATGATATCCCCTCTTAAGTGGCTCTTCTCCAAGCAGGAGAAGTTCAGTGTCAGTAGTTGTTCTTCATAATTTAGGTCCTCCACCTCCTTATTAATTTTGTTGCCCTTCTCTTAGCTCTATCTAGTTCAAAGACATCCTTCCTGAGGATTGGTGACCAAAACAGAACTGCATACTCAATCAGGAGTTTGCATGTGGAGTTTAGGGGAGGTAAAAAGGTTCTCCTGTGGTTTCTAGAGTGTGAAGGGAGCAGCATCCTTTTCTCCTGGGGTTAGGCCAACTTTTGAATCACCAAGAAGGGCCCTTTCTTGGTGAGCAGGGCTCATCTGAGCTCAATCGGAGCCTGGAAAAATTCTGAAAAGTGTATAAACAATGGGCTGGCAACTATCCTGTAATTATGGAGTCACATGAGATAGTCTATTGGATAAACCTCAAAGCCAGAGTATATTTCCTCAAGGGACACTGATGGGCACATGAAAAGAAAGCTAAACTCACATTGCATCACCAGGAAGGTCCACTGTTTCAGTGTATACCAGGGGAAGGAAGGCACTGTTGTCCACCCTCAACATCATTCTACACTCTGTTGGAAAGCGTGGAAACCCTATGTGGTTGTGGGAGACAAGCAAGACTGCTCCATACTCTGATTTAACAGTTGTGTGGTTACATGGCACTGAGGATAATAGTAGTTCAATCAATTTGTCCTTAGTGTACCAGACTGTCAATGTGCTCACACATAATACCATAGAGTGCCTTTTTAAGCTTAAATTCCAATTCCAGCTACCCAACTAATTAATATCCAATGCACTGTTGACATCCTCCAATGCTCACTATACTTGTGCTAAGGAAAGCACCTACTCTAATATGAAGATAGGAGAGCTGGGGTCTGTGTCAGGATGGCTATCAGTTAATCAGCACTACACAGACTGCACATAGGACGTAAATGTGAACTTCGATTTAAAATAAGATTTTTTTCAAGCAGACTAATTGCCATGGAAAGCATTTTCAATTATTTGTTTATCTCTGAAATAGTGTTATCATTAGGTGTCATATTGTATGACACCTTTCTGGCTGGGTATCAAAATTCATATTTTATTATCTACCAAGTAGTGCAACTTTAATTTTTTATATCTCGTAGCACACCACATTCACAAATTATAGTTGCAGAAGCTGAGAAAATATAATCAAAAGTCATAAAAAGTATGGAATAATGCAGGTAGACTAATGGCACTGGACAAATATATAGAAAACCATCTATTTATTATGATACCTTTATTTAGTGGTAAGCAATCAGCTTACCTAAACTAAACACTAACTAACTAAACACATCCTAGTCTTTTACAAAATGCCCCGAGGTTCAGACAAAGTAGTACAACCCCTTGCAGGAGAAGAAATGTAGCATTTTAAAAGAAACACAGTTTATAGTACCTCACCAGCTAGATCAGAATTATCCAACTTCGCTGTGCACATTGGGTGAGTTTCCAGAGAATCTGAGCCCACCCACAATACATTTATGAAGCAGGTTCTGCCATGGATTATTAAGCACAGCTTTTGATTGTGCTCACTTCACACTGTAGAGAGAGTTTTCCCAACCTAGAGCCATCTTCTTACACCTTGCTAAAGCCACTTAACCATCAAAGAATTCAAGAACACACCTCTTGATTTATAAGCACTTACCCATATTCTGAAGGAAGTGTATCTCCCTTAAACCAGTCTGGGGCACCATATCCCACCTGTGATCCACCACATACTGAGCCTTTGGCCTTAGGAATGCAGCATGCCATAAGATGTAGATGACTGCTTTGTGTAACTTCTGGACAACTCTACCACAGCTCCTCCACCTATCGCCTCACAGTACTGACTTCTACATAGTAGAGAAGGTGCCCCCTAAAACTTGCTTGCCACATAACCTTCTTTACATTCATATTGGAAAAAGCAAGATTTGTGGATGAGAACATACAATGGATGAAAACATGCAAGTATATTTGACACTAGTTAAAAACATGTGGAAATCCCCAAATCCCTTTTAAAATCAGTTAAATATAAGAAAATATAAAAAGTCCTATATTTTATGCTCAAAATCTTACCACAAGTTGGACTGGTTGCAAAAATTACACACTTTTTATCTTTTATGTAAGAAAAAAGGCACAAATAATTGGATCTGGAAAGCAGGGTTGAAAAAATGTATTACACATTATAATTTCAGAAATGCTGAAAGTAAAAAAAAAAAAGAATATTCTAATGGAAGCGGAACGAGTGTTTTCAGTGATTTCTAAATGAACATTTCTGAGAACATAGTTATGCAAAAATCCCCTGAAAGGAAAGAAGAACTCGCATATCAAGCTGCCAATTTCACCATTGTTATTCTTGTGTCCTATGCTGTAATTAAAATTACAAAACTAATGGAAATAGCGTTAAGCCCTTTAAAAAGATTATGTAGCCTTCAAGTTAAAGCAGCTCTCAAATGTATTTAGCCCCAGAGTGTGTTATTAAAGATTTTCTTCTAAAAGTGACTTAATATATTCATTAACCAGAGGAAAAATACTGACCTATACTTATTTGTCGTCTAATGTTTGACAGACGATTAAGGCATTGCTAGCCTGATGGCTGTTTATTTGACAGGTGGAAAAATTACTTTGGTAACCATCATCTCAGACTAACAATGGGTAATATTGTTTCAGGGGAAGCAATAGTATTAAATGATTGAAACAATGAAATAATATCAATTTGCATAAAATATATACATTCACATATAGAACAATGTTGTGGTAATTTTTTTTATTACTTACTTTAAAACTAGAGATTATTTAAAATAATAAAAAAATAATAATGTATGCACGTCTCTACTGTATATGATTAATTACTTCCTCCCTGAGACAATTTGTAATCCTAAGGCCCAACTAAATTTTGAGTTTAAATGTGCTACGTCAGCTACGAACACGTCAGGTGTGACACAAAAGGTCTTCAAAGTCTTCCAGTTGGTGTTGCTCAGAAAGCAGCAACAGTTTGCATAGAACAGCCTGTCCCCTGCCAGCATGATAAGGAGAAGGACTCTTTGTGTGAAAGCAGACATTTTTTGACATATATAGGGCATGCCCCCTCTGCTGAGTCAGACCTATAACTCTGCAAACAGCAAAGCTCATTCCTCCTGCTAATTGTAAAGCTCTGACTCAGACGAGGGTGTGTTCTGAAGAGAGATCACTGCTTCCACATGGAAGTTTGTTCATATATATAGATCTATATATATAGATGTATCTATAGATATATCTATAGATATATCTATAGATATATCTATAGATATATCTATAGATATATCTATAGATATATCTATAGATATATCTATAGATATATATAGATATATACACACAGGTAGCCCTTAGTTTGGGCCCAAAATAACACCCTTTTCGGGTGGTCACGTGACGGCCATTGAAACCACAGTAGAGTCGGCACTTGACTTGAACAGATGCTTAGGTAATTATCTGTATTAAGATTTAATACATCCAATAAATTGTAAGAATATCTTGCATGTGATAGTGTTTCTATTCTTATCATATATACTGCGGTATATTTTAAACTACATTTATTTGGATCATCATACTAACAGCTACCAGGGTTTTATCTGGAGTAATCAACTCATCAATGACAGTAGCTGCTGGGCCTGCACTAGTTACAGTGCAGGTATGATGAATTTGACAAGTGACAACAAGACCAGTAAAAGGAAGGCATGCAGAGTGCATTTAGCAGATCGATCTTCACAACCTGAACCAATGGTGAGAAGGATCACAGGACTGTAAATCAAGGTGAGTATAAGTGCATGTTAAAAAATGTAATTTAAAAAAAATGCTTATGAGTAGGGTTGTGCAGATACCAAGTACAGTACTCGGTACAAGTACGATTACAAGTACCGATACTTTTGAGCTCCAAGACTAGACTAGAGAAAAATTCAAAAATTAGGAGGCAGCTGTCATTTGTAAGGGGCACACGGAGCTCCTGGGATTTGTACATCTCTGTTTTAATGTACGATTTTGTTTTTATAAATATAAATAAAGGGATGCACAGATACCAGTTTTGCGAGTACGAGTACTGGTACTTGCCGAGTACTTACAAGTACGAGTACTGATACATTTTTGTTTATTGTCATGTGACAGTTTTTCTAAAACAATACAGACTAATGATTTCTGGACAGTGAAGGAGCGTCAGAGCCAGGTCCCAGCTGCAACCGCTGCAACTCTGGTAGTTCTCATGAAAATGCCAAGTATCGGCACTGGTACTCGAAAAGTATCTGTGCATCCCTACTTATGAGGAATGTTTTTGGGCTTTAATTTGTTTTAGGGAATGAGAAACCCCATTGACTAAATCAAATTCAAGATTAACGTATCTTGGTGGAGGTAACATTCCTGTTTGAAAACCTCATAGAGGTCAAGGTAGACCGTAGACCGTGACAAGCCTTGAGCTGCAAAAAACATACTCCAACTATCTTTTTTCTCTGTGCATGTATATGGTAACTTTTTCACACGTGTTAGTAACTATTGTCACCAGACCTTTTGCATAAAGCAATTTGTACTTTATATGCATTTGCCATTTAAAACACATTTAATTAAAAGCAGTACACTTTCCATGATTAAACCATAGTTAAAGTGAACTTTCTATAAGACCATCTGTCTTTCAGAGCTTAGACACAAGGACCTTTGCAAGTACCATTCACATTCATTCAGATGTACAATCCATTCATCTAATAAACCTGTTAATTAAATTCCTAGTAAAGGGATCTAATTTATTAAGATTGAGTGCCAGAAATGTTATTAAGAAATGTTTAATTATATTTTTTTTATTAATTTGGATTACATGTAATGTTAATGTATCTCAGTAAATGCAAGAAGGACACAATTGTAAATAATTTTACAATCCAACTCTGCACTGGGGAAGAAAAAAAAAAACTCCCATTGCAAGGATTAAATGGCCCAGGAGAGATGAAAATGCTGTATTACTTACTTCAAGCCCCCTCTGTCAGGGTCCAGCATTCTGCTCTTCTCACTGGGGCAAGAAAGGAGTGCTACTGTGGCCAGAAGGGTCTTAGGAGGCTTCATGGGAGTGAATATTAAGGGGAGTATCACGGTAAGTATTACACCATATTCCTCTACCCCTAGGCAAAAGCAAGCATTTTACTTTTGCAATGCAGGGGTCCTACTGCAGGGTTGTGTTTCTCTTGTGTCTGGAGTTGGCTTTAAACATGGTGGACATATTACACCTATCAGGCATAACATCATGACCACCCACCTAATGTTGAGTAGGTCCCCCTTTTGCCATCAAATACTCCTGATCCATTTGGGCATGGACTTCACTAGACTTCTGAAGGTATCTGGCACCAAGCTGTCCATATCAGACCCTTTAAGTCCTGTAAGTTGTGAGGTGGGACCTCCTTTGCTCCCCACTTGCATTTATGAGCCTTGGACCACTTTTGGTAGGTCCTGACCACTGCAGACCAGGAACATTGCACAAGAACTGCAGTTTTGGAGTTGCTCTTACCCAATCATCACAATTTGGCCCTTGTCAAAGTCGCTCAAATCCTAACACATCTTTTCTGCTTCCAACACATCAACTTCAGGGAGAAAATCTTAATTTTCTGCCTAATATATCCCACCCACTTCCAGGTGCCATTGTAACGAGATAATCAAGGTCTTTCACTTGACCTGTCAGTGGTCATAATGTTATGGCTGATATGTGTATGGTTCTATTGTAAAAAAAAAACATCAAAATTATATTTAAACACAATCAGAAAAATCAAATATAATCTTTACCATCTTTTTGCCATTACAAAGCTCATGATGGTCCCCTTAAGGGGCTGGCTAAGACACCTCCTGCTATAGGGTGACAACTCACTGTCCCTATATCCCAGTTGTGCTACTGAGTTTTTATCCTGTCCCACAGCCTTCCAATAAAGATTTAGGGGTTCAAATATATCATAGATTCACCAGAGAAATTTGCCCAGTGAAAACATATGTAATTTTGCATGTAAGATTCAATGGGAATCACCCATCATTGCCTGCCTTGATTCACTCTGTATACTTCTGCAGTATTTCCTGGGTGAATCTTGTTAGAGCTAATCTTGCCTGGGTGAATCTAGATAATACATTAGCAGCTGTTTTTCACCTTTGGGCAAATCTTTGTGGGAATCATTGTAAGAATCTTGTTGAATACCTTCACATGCTGATGGTTGCTATCCGTGGTGCTGAACATGAGTATAAACTCTGTTTCAGTGCTATACACAGCAAATGCTGGCTGAATGTTTTGATTATTTTTCTTTCTCTATTTATGTTTTGTAAAGCTCACAGGGATTGACGAGTCCCATACTCATCAGCAATGGTGCACCAATACTTTGGGAAAGCAAACTGAAAATTCACAAAACAATGTGTATGAGGTAAAGCTGCACTGACTTCAATCATCCAGTCAAATGCAAACAAAAGTCCTGTTTTTACATTTTCCTTGCACATCATTGTATATTCCTTGCATCATGAAATTTAAATTAGATTTATCTCTTTTATTAAGGTGCAAATTCACCTTGAAAAGTGAATATGCTCTACCCCTTCAGTAAATCAATCCTGAATGAAAAACTATTTCGGTGGTCAACTTAGTCACAGAGTTATTGTCAAGTTAACTGACACCTAGGGGTTGATTTATAAAATTTCTGCAAAGCCATACACTGGGTGAATGCCATTTGTACAGCATTCCCACCACTAGATGGAGTCGAGGAGCATAGGATTTTTTTATGCTTCTCAGCTCCATCTAGTGACATAAATTGCTATGCAAATGGCATTTGTCCGGCATATGGCTGGGTGGAAGTTTTATAAATCATTCCAGAAGTGATACTGGGCACCTTGGTATTAATGATTACTATTCATGAAATGGTTAAAGCTCACACACTGCTACAGCCCTCTTATCAGCAGCATTAGCTAAGCATTAGCCTCTAACAACACACCTATTGCCAAACTGCTCAACCACCTGACCCAGAGGCTTGAAAGTTGCAAAAGGACTTGTGCAGGGACCTGAAAAACTGTGTTCTTCTTACAGCGCGGTCACTCAAACTTTGTGTGTAGAGATCTGCTAAGCCTAAAGGGTAATTGATTTTTATTTCTGAACTAATTTTTCATTTTTTAATAGGGCTGTTACTGATTAAAATTTTCGTGTTCGATTAATCGCATTTTAAAAAAATCGCTTAATCGATTAATTTCGATTAATTATAACGCACATACAGATCCAACTACATTGGCCTATACACATACAGCACAGCAATGAAGTAATAAAATGAACTAGGATCACACTAATCCAGCACGTTATTAATCTCACGTGCCCCACTCAATATGGCCGACGCTTGAGTGGGGCACCTCAGAATAATAACGTGCTGGATTAGCGTGATCTTAGTTCATTTTATTACTTCATTGCTGTGCTGTATGTGTATAGGCCAATGAGTTGGCTGGCGCTCGTGCAGAACAAGTTTCTTCTGCATACCTCTTAGTTGTAACGAAACCGGAAGTCAGGCATTTGCAGAACTCGATAAGATCACTGGCCCAAGTGGCTCCGTTGGCTAACGAAAGGAAGGGGGAGGAGTCCGGTGATGGCACGGACATCACCGGGCTCCTCCCCCCCTCCCTTCGTTAGCCGCCAGAGCCACTTGGGGAAGGGGGAGGAGAGTCAGTTGACGTCGATGTCCATGACGTCACCGGCTCTCCGACGGGACTCCCGGAAGCCGGCGGAGAGGTGAGTTTTCATTTTTGATCAAAAGAATTTTAATCGATCAAAAATGTTAACGATTAATCGAGAAATGAATCATTAATTTCCGCAGCCCTATTTTTTAATTTAACAGTAAAAAAACATACCATAGTAGGGTTTATGGGGGGATTTGTTTTGGAGTAGGAACAGGTCCAGGATAGTTGAAAGTAGTTTCTGTAAACCTCAGGGGCCTTTTGAAGCCCACTGCACCCTTAAAAAACCACCAAAAGCACCCTGATTTAGTTTTCCCCGCTGATTCCAAAGCATTTCAACAAAACGGTGAGATTTCACAGAAATTTGCTGAAATAGTATCCCTCAGTTTGCAGACCGCAGTGAAGCTTCCATTTGCATCCCCTGCATTTGGTCATGTGAACTCATCGATCACATTCCCAAAGGCAGGGGATATATGGAGAAGCGTTACTGTGTTCTGAACCAATTTTCAGTAAGTTTAGTAGGTTTCTTACAATTTGCCTTTGCTTATACCTCAATGAACTGTAACTAATTGTAAGTGGTGGCACTGGGAGTCAGTGTGTGTGTGTGTGTGTGTGTTGGGGGGGTGGACACAAGGCAGAAATCGGGGACTATGTACAAACTTTATGGTCAGACCTGCACCCCTTTTATTAAAAATGACCATTGCTTTATTATTTAAGAAAAAAAAATATGTTTTTACCAAGAGATAGTTGTGGATTTTAAAGGAGCTGTGGGATTTTGACCCAGAAGACACACTGCTCTATTAAAATGGAGAAAGGTGGGCACAGATGTTTAATGAGCAGTAACCCATATCAAGTTAATTTCAGTTTAGATGGCTTCTAATTAGTTGTTACACAGCAGCTACACTATGCACATCCTTCCTGCTTTTTGAACTATATCATGACATGTAAAAACAAATAAAATAGACAGCGTGTTTTAGATGTGGTGCGAGGATACTTCCTAGTGGCCTTACGGACAGCAACCTTTCCTCCAACGTTTGGTGCTGAGGAAGCTCTGGGGTCAGCTGAGCGCTGTGGTGTGCAGTTCCTTATTTCATGTGTCTATATTATACTGGTATACATGGCAGGTAAGATGTCCCCAGGGCTGGTTACTGCACCCTAACTATGCTGGGAAAGATGATATTTCCATATGCGCATGTGTCAATTAAAATATAATTTAAACCAGCACAAACAAGCTTTCTGTGTGGAAATACAGGCATTTACATCTGAGGCAGCCATGAGAAATATCAGGATAAAAATAGGCCGTGCCCTTGCCAGTTTGACATTTAAAGACATTTGGTTCAAGCCAATTAAGTTAATTCAATAAGAATTTAATGTTCTTCTCAAGCTCTTTAGAAGTTAATGACTGTACGTTTAGCAGGTTACAGAGAAGATGTAACTGCTCTGACTGAGCAATATATGCAAGTTTCCCTTCCTTCTCTCTTGCCTTATGTTTACTCTGCACATTATAACTAAAGTATCAGTGTAAACTCAAAATTTATGTTTAGACTGCATTGAAAGTTGCCTACTCTCTGTCATTTGTTTTTGCAGGCAGCATCAGCAAGAACGGTGGTCCAAAACAATGGGGAAAAGCAATACTGTAAAACTGTAAGCTTTGCAATTCAAACGTTTAAAGCAGAATTGTAGTTTTTCCTCCAAACCCCACCATTTCATACGTTCCTTTTTTACAAGGGTATTCGGGCTGTTCTGGTGACCATGGTTTCTTCTGGTGGGTAGTGTCCACATGTGGAATATAAACAATAGCAACATTTGAAAACACAGACAATAGAAAGTAGTAATGGGGGGTTTAGAGTGGATACCACTATCTGCTCTCTGCTATACACACCAAGATAGTCCACACTGTCACCTGCATCTTACGCCCATTTATAAGACCCCATTCACACTGAGCTACATCAAAAATTCACTGATTTGAGCTGAGAGAGTTTGTGAGACATTGAGCTACAGTGCAAATATTAGGAAACAAGCACACCGGCACTCCAATGTTAGCATAAATGCAAAGTCTCTTTATTGAAGAAAATATTACATGTCACATAGTGGCATGTCATTGCTTGAGGAAGGGGATCCTATGTGACCCCGAAACGGTTGTCGCAACTTTGTGACTTGTAGTATTTTCTTCAATAAAAAGACTTTGCATTTACGCTAACATTGGAGTGCCGGTGTCCCTGTTTCCTACTGTTACATGACGGTTGCCGTCCGTGGACCACCGCAGCACCCATATATTTTCCTTTGGAAACAAGCGGTCAGGAGTGTGATGGGTTCATAGATCTAGCTTACAGTGCAAATATTGTCGTGCTGCGTAGCACTACTTTTGGCATGGACTTAATAGCTGCTACATTGGGCTGTATCCAATCAAAAGCGATCTTGATGCAACATAATTCCTCATCCTGTTTCCTGCTTATGTTCCTGTTTATATTTCTGCAAAAGTGACACTTCTGTAGTGCGGCATCACGCGATAATGTTGTGCAATGTCACGTGATGTGCAATGAGCTACATGAAGTCTATTTGGCCAAATCGCACGAAATCCGAAGAAAATTAGGTCGTGTTAAAGCAACAAGCTACAGGCGACATTGAGCTGTGAGATGTAAACAGCTCCATTGAAATGCATTGGACAAGCTACACTGAGCTACATTGAGCTGATGTTTGAGCGAATTTTAAGCTGAAATTGCACTACAAATCGCTCAGTGTGAATGGGGTCTTAAATACAGCCTGCAATGTGCAACACAATCTCATGTTTAGTTAGCTAATTTGTGTTGAAGTTATAGTCTATCACGGGAGTGAGCTTGGAGCGGTGACTACTTTGCAACACACAAAAGGGACATGGGGCCACCCTCCAGAAGGAAGGACAGTCTCAGCACCAATTCAGAGATTAGTTGAGGATCTACAACTGAGTGACACACAAATAAGGTACAGTATGAATACAGTAGTTGAGGTACTTGAATGCATTGTTCAGATTTAACTCCTGAGTTTAGTGTCTCTTTAAGTGTGCTGGAAATGTGCACCTTGCTCTAAGTGGCTAGTTACCATGTTTCCCCGAAAATAAGACACTGTTTGGCTTAAAAAAACACACTAGGTCTTATTTTCGGGGTAGGTCTTTTTTTTAATGTACAACAATCCACACTTACTTATGTACAACAGTCTACATGTATTCATGTACAAAAATATGGTGATCAGGGCAATCAGGCGTGCCGTACCTTTCCAAGAGCAATTTGCTAACCAATCGCTGGCCAGAATGAGCGAAGTGCGCTTTCACTATTGATTCCTCACAGGCGGAGTGCATTTGGTATCACTCCGCCTGTGACAGGAGCCGGCGCTATAGAGGAGGCATCGGCTTATGCGGCTCTGCTCCCTCCGGTGCCACCTCGCTTCCTTTAGCGCTAGCTTTGTTGGCACAGCTGATTCTCTACTTGGCTCTTCAAGTTCCCCCTTATGCCACCACCGGCCCTGGGAATGGCCACAACTAGGTCTTATTTTCAGGGTAGGTCTTATATTTTAGTAATTCCCAAAAATAGTACTAGGTCTTATTTTCGGGGTAGGTCTTATTTTCGGGGAAACAGGGTATTGATTGCAAGGACACAATGGAGGTTTTCAGCTGTCTGTGAGCTGTGCTGGAGAGAGAACTCTCTGACTTTGACAGGTCATGTCATCTCGCACTGCTTTTTTTTATTTTATTTTCTTCAAGTCCCAAAGTTGCAGTGTTAGGGTGGGATGCATGGCCTCTTAGATGGTCCATGAGCTCTGAAAATTAACGTTTTAGTGTTCCTTCCTCTTTATTTCTAAGATATTACATGCCAGGTGAACCATACCCACCATGAGAGGTGGAAGGAAGCCTTTTTGCTAAGGATCTAAGTAGCAATAACAACTTAGAGGAGGATTAAGACATCTGCTTTGGGAAGAATTGTTTTTTAACACTTCAAACTAAGATAGTAATGACAACTTATTCAAAGTTTAATAATCTTCATGCTGATGTTTGAAACCGATCACGTATTTTGATATAAGCAGTATCTGCTGAAGGATCAGAACACTGTACTCTGTTAATTAAGCTATGGCTTAATCTATTTTAGAAAAAAGCAATGCGTGTCTTAAGTGGAGCACATCAATCATATTGAGCAACTGGTAAGGAATATTAAGATAAAGCTTAGTTTTCATGGACAATGCTGTAATGTGTCACTCTGTGTTAGTGAAAAAATTGGTAAGCGTTCAGTGCTCAAACTCCAATGAAGTCACAGCCTCGAGCAATGGTAATTTATTCATGCATTTATTAATTGAGGGTGATACCTTGATATGTAAGGAAGTACTAAATAAATCATATTGCTCAGTTTATATTTCATGTGTTAAGCTGTGCTGTTTGTCATATCTGTAAAACACTGACCTATTCTTTACAACTGAATGGAACATAGACAAAACTGAAAAGTTTTTAGGGCACCTCCAGTGCTCAGAGATAATCTAAAGCTAAAACTTTTTTTATCACATTTTTATTTCTCCCAGCACATGTAGTCCTGCACCTCTGTATGCTGCAATTGTGACTGCTGAGACTTGGTCCTCATTAGCTGTGAGCTATTGTGTGGACTCTGATACTCCCCCCTTTTCCCTCCCTTTGTTCCCTTTGCTGCCTGTGACCTGTGTGGACCCAAAGCTGCAGCTGGGCCTTCAGGACTTCTTCTTTTTTTCACCTTGAGCCAGAAGCCTCCTCTTGGTGCCTTTTTCTTCCTTCATCCCTGTTATGTGCTGCCTGCTACCTGTTGTACTTGGTGCTGCAGTCAGTTGCGCCACTCTCAGGACCCAGCAATCTCGCTTCTGAAAGATTCTGCAAGCACTTCACTCTGTGGATCATCTTGCTTGGATCTCCCTTTACCAAGCCAACCCAGCCAGTTGCCTGGGACTTTCAGACACCTACATTGTAAGTCTTTTAATCCTTGTGTTGTACCACTTTCTGTGCCATAGTGCTGCTTGTCCCTTGTAGTGCTCATGATTGCTGCCCTGTGAACTGCTGCCCTTTAAACTACTCTCTTGCAAACTGCTATTCTATGATTCTTGCCCTGTGTCCTAGCTGCTCATCCATTGTTGTGCCCAGATTGTTCTGATACTCTATACTTGCTTATTGCTGCACCATACTGTTGCCTATCCCTTACCGGTGATTACTGCCCCTCAAACTTTAGACTATGATTTGCAGTGTGCGATATTGTGGGTGGTGACCCTGCTGGGTGTCTCCCTTCATGCTCTGGATTATTTTCATTGGACTCATACCTTGTTGCTGAACTCTTTCCCCCTTCTGTGATCCTGCCAAGTCTCCATGGCTGTGCAACACTGTTATCCTACACCCCTTTTTATGTACCAGATTATTCCAAAAACACTCCATACTCGAGGTCCCATGTGATTTGCCTCTATGTTATGTTTCTCACATTTCTAGATCATCACATGTGGGAAATTACATATTTTACATAAGTGAAGAGCAGAGCATGACATGAGGACATCAGCAGAGGGAACATAATGGCCCACACTCACAATATGACCTCAGTCTTCGCGGTTGAATGACACTGAACGTCATTAAATCTCGAAGACTGAGAACATCTTCAAACAAAAAGAAATCACTGTGGAGGACTCGCAAGAATAAGGTAACCTGACTTATGCTTTAAAGTAAATTGGTCATAAGACATAAACAGGGGTTGCTATTTCTAACCTTTGTCTGAAAATGCTAGCCACCTGGCTTTTTTGCAGTTCTTCTAGTTTGAACTATTTCTGGGTCACTGATCCTGACAAATAGGCATATCAGGAAGGTCATCTAGCCCTGTTTTGGGGAGGGGTCAAGTAAAATGGTGCCAACCTGTAGGCAACTAGCTAGCCCAGAGCCTCCACTAAGGTGGGAGCATGGGACCTTAATAACATTTATATCACTCATGACAGTGCATCCACCCAAATGGGCCTTGTGAAGTGCAAGCAGTACTCCCAGTTTAGATAACCTTTGCCAAGGTATGGTACTCACAATAGATCTCTTGCAGTGATGACAGATCAGAGTCCTTAAGTGCCTTTTAAGATTTATTAAGAAAAGCAAAACAGGGGAGGGGAGGGCTGGAACACCCAAAAGTAGACTGTAGTTTCTTTGGCTGACAGTCCCTGCATGAATCTCGGACTTCACCCACTCTCACAACAGACTGAAGTAGCTCCATTACAACAGAGGTTCTTGTGTTTTCTCTGAACCAGGTGATGGCTACAGCTTGGACCAGTGGAGGTTTGAGTGGTACTTGTCCCTATTCACTCAGATCAGCATGAGTGAGGTCCCTCTTAAGTATTCAAAATAATCCAGTAGCACAAGGTGGCTCTGAGGGCCATGGTCCTGCTGCCCAGCTCCTAGCAGCAGAACTCCAGACTAAGGAGAGCACGCAGTAGTGTGCATGCTTAGAAGTTTTGTTGCAACCAAACCCATCCTACTGATGATAAGCTCAGCAGCGACTGGCTAACTAACAAAAGTCAAGGCTAACAATGTTATATCCCTGACATAGACACTGAATCACTACAGGGTCCGGTAGATAAAACAGCATAGACAAGCACTGAGTGCACCCTACTGGTAAGAATAGAATACTACATCAAAACCAACAAATACACCACAGGTAAGAGAAGCTCTAGGGAACACATCCTTATAGTCAGAAAAAACATTCTTGTCTGCACATTTTCTGCAGAGCAGTGACCCAAACATGTTTTTACAGATGTAAAATAGACATTTTGTAATGTATTTTTAATGTATACATTGCTTCACATTCTTTAGGTAGCTCCTCCATCATGCATATTGCTCATCACATATCTCAGCTTGAAGATTTATTAGATGTTCACTTGAAGATAATGATATAGATTAAGAAGGGGAATCATAACTGGAAGTATGGAAACAGAAAGGATGAGTAATATAAACAATCTGTTTCCAAGGCAACTTCTGAACTACAACCTCTTATATTTTAAAACATGTCCTTTACACAAAAAAAGAGAGCAGAGAAGATGATTATGCAAGCAATAAGGGAACATTTTCTGCTTCACTGTCTGTTCTATTTACATATATAAGTTCGACTAATTCTAGGTGCCAGGATAGTTTCAATAAGAAGATAGTAATAGAAAATGGATATGCATATTAAAGAACAAGACTAGTGTATCAGCTTAAAAAAAAAACCCGAAGATGAATTTCTCAGAATAAACAGATTAAGGCAGCTGAAAAAGAAAAAAAACACTAAGCAACAGAAAAACCATTAACTCCACTCCCGCCCACCAAAAACCAAGTCCAACAACACCCAGCACCATATTTTCATCATAGTGAAACAGACAATACCAAATAATTGAGATACATAGTACACTTGTCGGAACACTCCAAACTTCATTATATGCCTAGCCCAATATAAAGTAGTTTGTAACA